>NC_133617.1:747465539-747598039 GCF_048593235.1 Sminthopsis crassicaudata | reverse complement strand
GATAACAAGAGAACCATTATATTATCAATCATACTGAGTGAGCACCCTGTTTAAGTATCTTTGTTTCAAGTGCACTTTTCCAAAGTTTCTGCTCTCTCCAACCCATATTGCATTTTTCTTCTCATAAAGCTTCATTGATTCCCTATTACCTATGGGTTAAAGTACAACTTGTACTCAGTATTTAAAATTCTTTAAAATTTGGGTACCTCTTATCTCTTCAGTCATATTTAACATTAACCTGCCATCCCCATTCATTCTGCATTTTGACTAAATGGGCCTCTGTGATTCTTTGTGAAATCAGCATTTCATCTTCTCTCTCCTTGCCTTTCCGCAGGCCTCCTCATACACCTAGAATATACCTTATCTCCATTTCTTACAATATTTGGCTTCATTCATGGTTTAAACTCATTACTATCCTTACTGGAAACCTTTCTTGATTCCCTTGGTCCCTCCCCTCTTCAAATTTAATTTTGTTCATTCATTTTGGAGGAATGATGAGATTGGAAGCCAAATTATCGAGGGTTTAGAAGAGAATGAGAAACACCTAATATACATGACTTTCTCAAGGAATTTAGGCATGAAGTATTGGAAATACATTGCATAGTTGTTAGTGGGGATTCTAGGATCAAAGGAAGGACCTTTTAGGCATAAAGAAAACAAAAGTGTTTCTGTAGGCAGCGAGTAAATAGGAAGATATTGAAGATGAAAGAGAATAGAAATTATATAGGAGAAAATTCTGCTGGAAAATATGGGAGGAATTGGGACCAAGGGTTGCACTAGCAAATTGAAGACCTTTCTCTTCATGTGAAATAAGGTTTAAAGAAAGGAAAGATGTCTGAGTGATAAGTGCAATTAGGAACAGATGAGAAGAGGTTATTTTTGGTGAATGACTTCATTCATTTTTGTTGATGTGATGTTTACGAAGTTTAAGAGGCATTATTTCTGGATAAGTAATCAATTAACAATGCTAACATTTTATTAATAAAAGAGGTCAGTGGCTTTCTCAAATGCTGAAGTTCCTTATGGTGAGGCTCACAAGCTATGTGCCAGTGGAAAAATGAGTTTTCCTGAGGATGGAAAACAACTCTAACAATTAATGGGGAAATAAATATTATAAAAAGATACAGGCTCATTCTCATGACGGTCTTGGATCACCCAGATCTTGGTCAAAAGGACTTATCAATTTCTGACAAAAAAGGAGCATCCCTGTTTTCCTAGATCTGAGTAAACATAATGAGAAGGAATCTACCCATTCACCTAAATTTAGAATGTCTTTACTGTCTTTGATTAGTTCTTATCGTGGATAAGTCTTTGCCCAGGATTTCTCACAGTTTTTGGGCTAAAAAAGGGTGAAAATTTTGTTCCAGTTCAATAATTAATTATTGTGTGCAAGAAATAATAATTTCTTTAATTGAGGCATAAGGGAAAATGTTTATCTGAAAGATTTGAATTAGTGGTACTATGGCGGACTTGAGTAGATAGAAAGATGTGTGTAAAAGCCTCTGTGGTGAGTGTGTGAAAATGTCCTAATCAGAGAGACATAAAAAATGCTTTTGGTGAAAGACTAGTTGAGATCATGTATCATAAATTTGTAACTGACCTCATCAGCACAGTTTGGTTTGCTCCAACTCTGTTCAGTTCAATTTGAATGAGAGCAAATGGGTTTCCTGGTGGGATGGATCCAATGTTGAGGTTTGGCAAGACATGATTGATAACAAGACAAGGCTGAAAGCAATTCAGATATAGAATTGAATTGATTCAGCAAAGAGTTGAGATAGGGAAGAAGGAAAGTATAGGCAAAACCATTGGATGTCTTGGGAAATAATTTCTTTTAATAAATATTTTTTGTTATACTAGTTGATGGAGAAACACCAGCTGTGAGCACTGAGTTTTAAAAAATATGCCAAAAGGAGGTAACCTCCTGAATAGACATGATTTGTCTTTCTGATTTTGCCACCGACTATATATTGACTTTATACATATATATATATATATATATATAGACTATATATTGGTCCTGAACTTATTTGGGCCACTGATTTCTCACCACCAAAATGAAAGAATTTAGAAATTAATGTTTCAATGTTCTGAGTGATCCAGACAGCTAATGCCATAAGGAGAATAGAAAAGAGAGAAGTCACTAAGGGTTGGAGTGATAAGGAGGAACATGCAGCAGGAAATGGGGCTCCAGCTAGCTTTTGAAGGATTAGTAGACTATTGGAAGCCAAAAGGAAAGGGAAGGGGAATTTCTATGGAATGTTAAGGAAGTTGTAAAGCTAAAAATATCTATGCTATATTCATGGGGTAGCAGAGTTTTGTTAATGGAAAACAGTGAGGAATGAGGTTAAAATGTAACTTATATCAGCATGTAGATATCATCGACTACCAGCCAAAGCATATTTGGATTCTTCCTATAGGCAATGAAAATGATTGAAGATTTTAAAACAAGTGAATGATGGGGCAAAAGCAATTTAAGAAAGATGGATTGCTGTCTTAGAGGAATGGATGCTAGGACTCTTAGTTAGAAGGCAAGATTCCAACCATAGGAAGGCTTGGTGATTGTTTTTACTGGCTCCCAATTGTGGTCCTTCTTCCCTAAGCATTGTTCATGAAGTCAGAATCAATGTGAGTTAGGGCCCGGCCCTTTCCCAAGGTGATTAAGACCCCGAGACCTACCTAGGTGGATGAAACTGCAAGAGTTCTCCCATAACTTACTTCCCCACAAAATGCTTCTCCTCTATAGACTATTGAATATCATTCAATCCAGTGAGTGGCATCTTAGAAATCCTGGGAAAATGAAACTGAATGGAAGTTCCTTACAGACTGACCATGGACCTCAATGGTGAGATAAAATGATAGCTCTTTATTGTACAGCTCACAAAATCCCTCTTTTCTTCATTGCTAAGCCACTGTGATGTCATGTGTCAGACCTACAAAGGAACAATGGGCTATACGTATCCGCTGGGAGATGAAAAGGGAAGTACATTGATCATGGGTAACTGATACGTTTCCTTTGGGAAATCAACCATCTCTGGTTTCTTCCTGACTTCATTGGCATTCTGAGCTTTGTGGATAATTTAATTACTTGGGAAATCAAAGGCCCCATAAGAAATCTCAACACAAAAAAAAGAGTTCGGGGAAAAGGAAAAAAAAAGAAATTATCACATCATTCCATTGAGAACCAGCATACAATTCATTTTTCAATAAATTAGATATCTGGTTATGGGGAACAATAGCCTGGAAGGCTTTGCTTCTCTTAGCATTGTTAACTTTCTGGGAAGTGCTTTGGTCCTGAGAAGATTAAGATGTCACTTAGCATAATACATAGCATGCATCATCTCAATGTTCTGTATACTAGGAAACTTTCTGGGGGGGTGGGGAACCTGAAGTGCCTCTCAGATAACTGGCCCATGTGATCATGCATCTGTGGATTGATGAAGGCTAATCATCCATGCCTACACGCCTGTTATTTCAGTGCCTTTTTGCGTAGAGGACTGTGATAAAGATTTACTCACATTTTATGCATTTGCATATGTATATATATTCATTTTATCCTGGGTATCTTATTATTGCCTGAAGTTGATTGTTACCTAGGTGAGTGTGGGGAGATAGAGAAGGCTTGATTGCCTAAAAGATATCAACTAAACACAATTTTTCATGGGCAGGTATATATTCCAGGGAAGCATCATGGTGGAAGAGAATAAAACATGTATCTGGAGACTGAAAACTACATCAAATCCCTGTTCTACCATGCATTACCTGTGTGACCTGGGACATGACATTTGACATCTACTGATCTCCATTAATTAATCTATAAAATGAAGGAGGGTAGATTACATCTGAGATGTCAAGCTCCTGCTTGCCTAAGTGGAGCCAGATGAGATTTAAATGCAACAAGGACATATTTGACAAAATAAATTAAAATACAATAAAAAGTGGATAATGCTAATTTGTGATTTTCTAAGTCTGCCTGTAGGGATCCATTTCTATGTTAGTTTGACATCTCTGGATTGGATGATGGCTAATATTCCTTCCAGATCTACCTCTAGAATCCTATGACAAGGTGTGTCTGATTCCACCTTCCAGCTTCCTCTAAAACATTAAATGCTGGACAGCTCCTAACCTTGGGTTCTTTTCTCACCACACTCTGCATCAAGCAAATAGAGACTTTAAGAAATGGTAGAAAGGTCTGTAGCAAGTAGGTGTTGCTGAAAGGGAATAATAAAGGGCACATGGATCATAAAAGACAAGTATCATGATCTTAAAAGAATGTCTATAATTGGATTTAATAATGAGATTTGCCCATAGAAGGAACCTCTACTTCTGAATTTTTCTGCTTCTATTTTTTTTCTAGTGAAAGTCATTTGTGATTCAAAATGGAAGAAAATAAATATATGAACTACATTATTTTGATGTGCTAACAAACCCTATTTTTAAAAATAGAGTGCCAGCCTCAAAACTTAATTTGTCAAACTTTAGCCTTGATAATTGAATTCTTCTATTCTCTATTGAGTTATAGTATCTTCAATGGGATCAGTCTGGAAAGCTAGAATGGAATTACCTTATGAAGCATCTTACAAACAGAAAATAAAAAATGTACTGCATTCCAGCAATAATAAGGAACTAATAAAGGTCTTATGGAGAGCAACTTAGTTGAATCTGTGATCAAATAAGATCAATTTGGAAGCTATTTAGAAGATGAATTAGAGAGAGATCATGAGATTATAGCATCATAAACTCATAGCTAAAAGGAATCTTAGAGATTTAGTCCAAATTCCTTATTTTAAATAAATGGAAACAGAGGCCTGGTGAGGTAAAGTGATCCCAGAGTACACAGCTAGTAAGAGTCTGAAGTTGAGTCCAATTGTATCTGACTCAGCACTATAGCACATAATTATGGTAAAGTGGCCAATTAAGAGACTAGTGTGATAGTCCAAGCAAGCGAATTAAAGGCCATTATTGGCATGCTGGTCATTTGAATGTTGAGTGAATCTCATTATATAAAAATGTAGAGGTATTAGAATTCCAAAAGTCTGGTAACCAATTTGATATGAGTGTGGGGTGAATGAAGAGTTGTGGATATATGCTAGGTGTAAATGTTTATAACTTATAGAATGTCAGACATTGAAAGAAAAAGAGAGAGTTTAGAAAAGGGAGAGAATTGGGAGGGGGGAATAACAATTACCATGTTGGAAATAATGACTTTGAAATGTCTATGGGATAAGTAGCTGAAGGTTTAAAGGTTTCAATTATAGGTGTGGAGTTTGAGCTTTGAAAGATGAGATGGGCAGTTTTGAGGGCTGTTAGGTTCTTACTAAGTGCTAATGAGAAAATGAGATATTAGGTTCTTACTAAGTGCTAAGTCAGTACTTGTTGACTATTGGTCTTGGGCCAGTATTTAGCCTTAGATGGAGTTTACCACCCGCTTTGGGCTGCATTCCTGAGCAACCCGACTCTGAGAAGACCTGGTCCCGGCGCGCCAGGGCCGCTACTGGCCTCACACCGTCCACGGGCTGTGCCTCGATCAGAAGGACTTCTTGAACTCTCTTTTCAAAGTTCTTTTCAACTTTCCCTTATGGTACTTGTTGACAATTTGTAATGTGCTGTTGTCTCCAGAAGCTGCCGATTGCTCTCTGGGAGGAGATCTGCTGTGTCAACTCAAATCTCTCGGACAGATTCTTCTTCCTATAGAGAGCCGTTGTCTCCAGACAGTTGCTGTCAACTCTGGTCCAGAGTAGTGACTTCCCTTTTTTATCCTCCCAGAGAATGGGCGTGGGATAATGCAGGGGCTTCTGGGAAAAATTACTTCAACCAATGAACTTGCTCCTCCTAAGCATGCAAGCTCTTCCCCAGGAATTCACAAGTAAAAACTCCCAGAGAATTGTCAAGTACCAACTTAGCATTTAGTAAGAACCTAATATCTCATTAGCACTTAGTAAGAACCTAACATCTCCCCCTTTCTTTTGATTTAGAACATAGAGTGGTCATGACCTTGAAACATAAATCCATCAATATGGGAGGCATTACACATAATTACATAGATTACACAAACACATAGTAACATAGTACACACTAGAAGTATGGAACAAATAACATGATCAAATAATCATAAATTGAGAATTTATAAATGTCCATAAGTCCATTGTCCATTAGTCTCACCTTGTGTTAGGAAGTCCAATGATTCCTGCTGGTTTTAAAGTTCTTTAACAGTCTTCTTATTAGCCATGCTCTTTCAGTGTCAGATGTTTCTTAGATTTTCTCCTTTGTTTTGAGGTTTTTCTCTTTTTCTGTCTCTCTCCGATGGACAAGGCAAATACGACTCGTCAGCACCCATCTGATTCCTTCTCCATCTGAAGAAATACAAGCAAACCCTCTCTCCCAGGCAGTTAACCTATCTAATTACCTTCTATTTACCACTTTCTAAATCTCTTCTCATCATCTGGCAATTACATTGGAATTGTTTGCACTGGACACAGCCCTGTTGGTTTAAAAGGCCTGTATTCCCCCCAAGTGTAATCCATTTTTGCAATCTGATTGCTTTTGGCTGACTTATCAGGTAATCCCTTTCTGCCATATGATTGCTTTTCTGCTGGTTGATCAAATCAGAGTCCTGACCTTCTAAAGGCTCTTTGGGTGTAACATCAGCTGCCATCATGCCCCAAGTCTTTTTTGCCTGGGACCCTGGACCTGGGCCCCTCATCTTGTTTCCCTGAATTATTCTACACTTAGTAAGAACCTAATATCTCATTATCTAATTAGCACTTAGTAAGAACCTAACAGAGGGCCATCTGCATTGAGATAATGGAAAACTCCTTGGGAGACAAATGGGAAGACTCCTTGAAATCTCTGAGAAATCAAATGAAAGAAGAGAAGTATACCCAAATTATGGGATATAGCTATATGAAGGCATCAGAATATGGATGTATAATAATAATCCTAAAGATGAATATGAAAACAAGAGGTCAGACAGATCAAAAGAAGATTAGGATAAAGCAATGTCACAAAATTCTAGAGGAGAGGGTATTCTCCAGAGCAGAGAGGTCAAGCAGAATGAGTATTGGGAACGGATCACTAGGCTTAGTTGTTTAGAAATCACTGGTGACTTTGGAAAAAGCAGTTATAACCAGGTTACAAGAAGTAGAAGCCAAACTGCAAACATGTTGTACTAGGAGATCATTTACACATTATAAAAATCGGCTAGGTTTTATGAACATAATATTAAATATAGATAGCTATATTTAGAGCACCATGCTGTTCAGTCATTTCTTGTAAAATACTGGAATGGCTTGCCATTTATTTTCCAGCTTGTTTTAGAGGAGGAAACTAAGGTAAATGAGTTAAATGACTTGCCTAGGGTCATAAAACTAAGTAGCATCTGAAGAAAGATTTGAACTCAGGAAAAGAGTGAGGATACTGTAAAGGATAACTTTTTCAATCAACTTTTTTTTTGGGCCAAGTTGCAGAGAAGTTGGTGGTCTGCATTTATAGATTTCCTTCTCTACCAGTGAAGGCTTAATCCCTTTGCTTTACCTTCTGTAGCTCGGTAGGCTCTTTTTTTTTAATCTTTCAGGTGAAATAAATAAACCTTTTTTTCCCCTTTTAGACAGACTCACATGTGGATGGCAAAGAATGAAAAATTATTGGAAAGCTCATTGAATACCCAAATCAGGTATGCACATGTAACAATGAACTCCATTGATTTCTTTTTTTCAGTATGAATATTTCAATGCAGTCCTGATTAATGAACAAGATGAGGAGAAAATATTTGGAGCTGGGAAGGAGTTCATCTTGGTTCCAAATGACCATTTTAACAATTTGCCTGTCAACATTAGTCTGAGTGATGTTCAAGTTCCAACCAACATGTACAACAAGGGTAAGTTTGGTTTGTAGCCACTCGCTATTTGGACTATTTGAACTAAGGGACTTGAGCTGGGAGAACTCAGGTCACTTTCTTATGGGCTGATACCAGAAGAAACTTATGCTGACAAGTTAGATACAGATCTAGGCAAGACCTATGGACAGACCTAGAGTAAACTTTTCTTCCTGCTAAGGATTTCTGCCCCATTCTTTGCCTTTCAAACTGTATTTATTCTATCTATCTATCTATCTATCTATCTATCTATGTTTCTATCTATCATCTAGAAATCTTTCATATATCCATCTATCTGTCTGTCTGTCTGTCTATCTATCTATTTATCTGTGTTTCTATCTATCTATCATCTAGAAATCTTTCATATATCCATCTATCTGTCTGTCTCTCTATCTATCTATCTATTTATCTGTGTTTCTATCTATCTATCATTTAGAAATCTTTCATAGATCCATCTATCTACTTGTCTGTTTTTAAATGAAATGTCTGGAGGGGAGTATTGCATAACACACCTATTGTGGGACAGAGGGGATCAGAAAGCTCTATATTTAGTTTCTGCTTCTAATGTTTATTAACAATGGTTGTCTCCAGTATGTCTGCTAAGTTTTAGAACTTTTTGCCATGCTTATGAAATACCAGCACTTGATTTATTGGCCTAAATGTCAGGGAAATGGAAACGTGATATGTTGAATCCTCTTTTTCCTTTAGATGTCCAGCACACAGCAATATGGAGCAGAGTGCTAGAAAGAAGCATGATATAAGAATAAATTCTCTGAGGGCAGGGATTACTTTTCATTTTGATTTTTGTATCACTATTTCTATTATTCAAATTATATGTGTTAAGTCCCTATTCTGTGCCAGGGTGTTCTAGGCACTAAGGATACAACTTTATTTAGACTGTGTGTTCCTGAGAGCAGAGACCATTTTGCCTCTTTTTGTATTCCTAATGCTTAGCAAACTCTCTCTCTCTCTCTCTCTCTCTCTCTCTCTCTCTCTCTCTCTCTCTCTCTCTCTCTCTCTCTCTCTCTCTCTCTCTATATATATATATATATATATATATATATATATATATATATATATAGTAGGAATTTAATAACTGCTTATTGTCTGAACCAATTGGCTTTTGAATGTCGACCAAATAACTACACATATAAACATATACAGAATAATATGAAGTAATCGACTACAAGATTGATGAGGAGAAGAACATTAGGACTGAATCTTGAAGAAAATAGGGATTCCTAAACCAGAAGTGAATATGGAGTATTGGGTTTTGACAGTGGAAATGCTTGGAAATGGGATAAGGAAATTAAGGAATAAGAATTCCAAATGTGGAAGAGAAAGTAATATTCACTGAGGCTGGAAGGAGAAATTGGGACCAAGCTGTCTGAGAAGTCTGTATTTCATTTTAGAGTGAATAGAAACTCACTGTCATTTATTGAGTACAGAAGTGAAGCAGTCATGTAAGTAATTAAAATCATTTGTGTAACTATGGAGGATGGATGGAATTAGGAAAAATGAGGCAGGGAGATCAAGTAAGAGAGGCCACTGCAATAATTTGGTTGAGGAGTTATGAAGAGCATTCTAGCATTGTGAGTAACAAGAAAGGGGTGGACATGAGAGATGCTGGAGAAATAGAATAAGCAAAACTTGAAACTGTTTCAAAAGAAAATGAGAAGGAATGAGTGGACTTGTAGGAGAAGAACAAGGGAAGAAGAATAGCATGAAATCCAGGGAGGAGAGAGTTCACAGGAAAAAATGGTCATCATTATCAGAAGCATCAAAGAGAGCTCAAGGAAGAAGAAGACTATGAAAAGACCATCCAGTAAGTGATCATTAGTAATTTGAGTGATGAAGTCTGAAGCAAATTGCAGAAGGTTGAGAGTGAGCAAGTGAGAGGAGAGAAAATGGAAGCAGTGAATGTTATCAGATTTTTCGAGGTGTTTGCCTGAGAATAGGAGAAGAAATAACTGCATCTATTCAGACGACCTGATAGTGTCTATTGAAGGTTTCATATGGGATGAAAATGTACCTTGTAGGTAATAAAGAAGCAATAAATAGAGAGGAAATGATTGAAGATTAGAGAAGGGTGAAAGATTTGCCCAATTGTCCATACAGAAGGGTTGATCTGAGCAAGGAGAAAGGCTGCCACATTACAAGGCCTGGAAGGAGAGAGAATGGTGGAGAATGCCAGTGTTTTGTGACAAAAAGGGGAGCAGCAGGATCTCACAGCAGATGGCCTCAGTTTTTTCAGTAAAGAGAATCAAGATCCTTATTTGAGAGGGGAGGGGAGGAAAGGTGTTAAAAGTTTGATGAGAGAAGAAGTTTTCCATATATTCTTTGGGAAATGAGATAGGGAATCAATGGAAAGGAAAAAAGACCTGCTTGTTATTATAAGAGGCTAAGTAGTGTTATATAGCACGAATTTCTAATATATTTAGTCAAAATAGCTGTGTAACCCTCTCTAGCTACATTCAGCAGTGCATTAATTGGCTGATGGTTGTAGATGGCTAAAGTAATCTAAGCCCAAGTTGCACAAGGCGTGAGAAGAGGTATGACAGGGCCTGAGAGATTGCAGAGGACAGAACATTGATGAATTGAATTGTCAAATCTAGCATGGATAGTGGAGAGGGAGGAAAGTGAAATCACAGCAAGGGCAGTGGCCCAAGAAATTCCTGAGAGGTGGAAGTTAAAATGAGGGAGAATACATTTGTTTGGAAGGACTGAGGTATAATGAGAAATGCAGTAATAGAAAAGCTTTGGGTTAAGAAACTAGACACTTTTGGTATAGTGAGATCCAGACATGATCATCCCTATACATGATTGAGCTAGGTGAAGTAGTGGGTCATAGCATTCAAGGAAACTGAGAAATTGCAGTTTTAGGAAGCTTGATGGATATAAACATGGATGTTGAAATCACCCAATATAAGGGCAAAATACTGGTGGTGACTGAGAAAAAAAAGAGAGAGAGAAAAAGAGAGAGAGAGAGAGAGAGAGAGAGAGAGAGAGAGAGAGAGAGAGAGAGAGAGAAGAGAGAGAGAGAGAGAGAGAAAGAGAGACAGAGAGAAGAGAGACAAAGAGAGACAGAGAAGAGAGAGAGAGAGAGAGACAGAGAGAGAGTAGAGAGAGACAGAGAGAGAGAGAGAGAGAGAGGAGAGACAGAGACAGAGACAGAGGAGAGAGACAGACAGAGACAGAGAGAGAGAGAGACAGAGAGAGAGACAGAGAGAGAGAGAGAGACAGAGAGAGAGAGAGAGAGAACAGAGAGAAGAGAGAAAAAGAAAGATATAGAGTTGCTGGAACTTTTTTAAACTGATGGGTACAGTGGAAGATGCAGGATAAACAGGGTAAGAGCTACTGCTGCCAGATCTCCTCTGACATCTCTACATGGGTTGGGGAGGACAGAGGTATTAGCAGCTAGTCCTCCAGGGTGACAGAGGGCATTGGGAGGAACTGAGTCACATTCACTGACTTCTCCATGTTGAATTGTTATTAGGGTATGTAGTTGCAATCTATCAGTCTTCTCCATCCCTATAGTGTTAAATAAATACGTGATTTTTAATTTGATTTGTCTAGTATTAAGAATCCTGAGTATGAGTTATATGTAATTAAAATTGCATATGTCACCTTCTACTCATGGGTCATGGCAAGTTGCCTTACTATTTCTGGACCTCAGTTTCTGGATTCACAAATGGGGATGTTTTTAAGAGAGCATAAAAGAAGGAAAAGGATCCACATGTGTAAAAATGTTTGTGCATCCTCTTTTGTAGTGGCAAGAAACTGAAAAGTGAGTGCAGGGTCCATCAGTTGGAGAATGGCTGAATAAGTTATGTCATATGAATGTAATTGCTATACTTGTGTATAAGAAATGATGAGTAGGCTGATTAAAAAACCTGGAAAGACTTAACATGACGATGCTGAGTGATATAAGCTAAATCAGAAGAACTTTCTACACAGTTACATTAAGACATATCTGAATATCAACAGAAACTATCTCCTTCTCAATAATTTAGTGATTCCATGCAATCCTACATGGCATGAAATATGTCATCCACATCCAGAGAAACAACTAGCTTGCTTTCTTTATTCCTCCTTCCCTCCCTCCCTCCCTCCCTCCCTCCATCCCTCCCTCCGTCCCTCCCTCCCTCTCTCTTTTCTTTCTTTCTTTCTTTCTTTCTTTCTTTCTTTCTTTCTTTCTTTCTTTCTTTCTTTCTTTCTTTCTTTCTTTCTTTCTTTCTTTCTTTCTTTCTTTCTTTCTTTCTTTCTTTCTTTCTTTCTTTCTTTCTTTCTTTCTTTCTTTCTTTCTTTCTTTCTTTCTTTCTTTCTTTCTTTCTTTCTTTCTTTCTTTCTTTCTTTCTTTCTTTCTTTCTTTCTTTCTTTCTTTCTTTCTTTCTTTCTTTCTTTCTTTCTTTCTTTCTTTCTTTCTTTCTTTCTTTCTTTCTTTCTTTCTTTCTTCCTTCCTTCCTTCCTTCCTTTCTTTCTTTCTTTCTTTCTTTCTTTCTTTCTTTCTTTCTTTCTTTCTTTCTTTCTTTCCAAGACATTTGGGATTAAGTGACCTGCCCAGGGTCACACAGCTAGGTCTGAGACCAGATTTGAACTCAGGTCCTCCTGACTTCAAGGCTGATGCTCTGTTCACTGCACCAACTAGCTGCCCCGAGAAATAACTATGGAGAGTGACTGAAGACTGAGACATAGTATTTTCACCGTTTTTGTTTGTTTGTTTTATTTCTTGTTTATTTTCCTTTAGGTCTGATTTTTCTTACACATTCATTAACACGATGAATATGGACATATGTTTAAAAGGATTGTGCATCTTTAACCTATCTCAAATTGTTTTCCGCAGGGAGGAGGGAGATAAGACAGAGAAGGGGGGAGATTTTGGAAAACAAATTCTTACAGAAATGAAACTCCCGTAACATGTATTTTAAAAAATGAAATATTATAAGAGGGGAAAAATGGACATGTAAAACTATTCTATAAAATTGTTGGTAGAAAAACAGTGTATAAATGAGTTATATGTAAATACTATTGTTACTGGCTAGAATAAGCCAACCACACAGTGAGGAATGACTGAGAGGATTTGAAAGGGATTTATTCCCGGAATAGAGCATTCACTATGTTTGCAAAAAAACCTCCAATGCCCAGATTCTATCTCTAGAATAATCAGAATTATGATTCATAGGATTTTGGCCCCTACAATGACCCTTCTTTTTAATTTTCATTTTTACAGGTGAAGAAACTAAGGCTTAGGGAGATTAGCAGTTCATTTTAAGATAAATAGTTTTAAGTTTTTGTATATTCACTAATGTGAACTTTGGAAAAGTCCTGAAAGTCTTCTAATGAAACTCTTATGGTGACAAGAATTTTTTCTGTACCAAAAGCCAGCTCCAATAAATAACTGTACTTTGTTCCCTTGAAAATCTATGCTGAGAGGCAACCCCACAATCTCCTGGGCCCACACATTCGACTTTAGGACAGTTCTTTCCATATGACTGTTTCTCTAGTTTCTCCCCATTATTCCTACTTGTACCTTCTGTGGCCAAGGAACACAAAAATAATCTGTCTTCCACTTCAAACCAGCATAGGAGTCAGCACTATGTTTCAACACAGGATTTGTATTGGCAAAGACATTTATTAGAGCGGGGGAAAGGTGCTGTACAAGGGGAAATAGGGAGAATGCAGAGAAATTGCCTTCTGTTCCCAGATTGAATCTCATCATAGGGAAGTTTCCTTTATTCTCTGGATCTCAGTCTTCAAGTGTCTGAGCCATGATGTGAACTCAGGTATTCCTGATTCCCAGAAGGATTTCTTCATCAATGTCTGTAGAGCATCAGGCCTGAGCCAGGTGTCTTATGATAAACCAGACCCTTTTGTTCTGAGTGGACATAATCAAAGGAAGATAGTTTCAGATGCCTGGTATCACATCATCAGGTTGTGTCCCTTCAACTAGTGGCAATTATCCAACTATTAGAACCATCTTGTAAGTTAGATGAGGCAGAGATGTTGCCATGAAATTGGCAGTTGTTCCTGTCTTCAGTTCAGGGGATATAGATTCCCAAAGGAAGATTCAAATTTAACAAGACTCTATGGAGCATATTTCAAGATATAAAATAATTAAGAAAGGCTTTTTAAAAACCACAGTTGCTTACAAGTTGCATGAGCAATTAAAGATTTTAGTGAGTTTTAATTGTACTGTGTTTTGAATGTTCCAAGTCTTTCTGTAGCTTTCCTTAATTTTTTTTTAGTTTTTAAGCTTTCTCCATCATTGATCTCCCACATCTTAGAAAGCAAGGGTACTGTGATTCCAAAGCAAAATCAACATGGCCAGTTCAGCACGGGATCAGATTCAATTTCACCTTCCCTAGAAATTAGCATTTGATTCAAAAAAGTCTCCAAAGTATTATCAAATTTCCTATTAAATGTCCCTTTGGGGGTCTTCCTATATCCCCCACACAGAGCGGCTGTGTGTCCACTAAGGCCTTTCTGAACAATCAACAAAGGTCAACTGGGCTGTCCAATACTGTTTGGACAGGAAATGAGTGATTGCTTAGGGGGGGGGGGGAACTTCATGAAAATGGCTGTTTCCATTTTGCTTAGTTCAAACTATACCCCAAACAATCATTTCCTTTTTGTAGCTGCAGAAAAAAAATATCAAATTCTCTTCCATTTAGAACTGTCCTGCTGATTCCTTAAATATATGTAGGGACCTAGGACACTGGCTTTGTTGAATCCATGCTGGTTATTTGCCTCCCACATAGGAAAAACTTGCCTGGTTCTTGGTAACTTAAACTCCTCTATGTCAAATGGGATTGACTGTTGTCTGCTTGAACTCTATGGTATGGAGAAGATCTGTTTGGATTTGAACCTCAAATTCAGCCTCTTTGGGCAAGTTCCTCTTTGAACGTCAAGTGAAAAATAAAGAGATCAATGTTCTCTCCAGCTCTGAGGATCTTTGATTCCAAGAAGAGTTACTCAAAGCCCGTCTTTTCTGGGAGGTTGAATTCCATAGTTAGCTCTATAACTTGGGTCTGGCTACATCATAGTTACCGAAGACTTCAACAGTGTCAATACAGACTCAGGAAAAAAAAGTCCATCTTGTTAGGAGCCACAGTCCTTCTGTGTCAAGGTCAGTAATTTAGACGAACTTGGATCCAAGTACCATCAGAGCTCATAGTGAAAAACTCATCTCTCAATGTGGTCAAAGGGAGACCCAATGAAACTGTGCAACATTTGTAGAATTTATGATCCGAGTCTTGTATTTATATCTTGAGTGCTTGGCACAGAGCCTGTTGCCTATTAAATGAGAACTTAATATTACCAAGTTGTTTACATTTGTATACTTCTTGAGGGCAGCCACCATGTTTTTGCTCTTTTGCATGTCCCTAAAGTCAATGCTTAATGAATTTTTGGCACATGGTAAATGGTTAATAAATGTTTGCTGATTGATTGACTGATACTGTGACATTACATAGGAAAGGACAAGCCTCCTAAAGGAAAGACAAGTAGAATTTTTAGGCTTGGTTTCCCTTATAGAATAAAGTTACACATGATACCCATTCTAGATCTTTGATACTAGAAGGCCACAGGGTAGAGGAATCCAACTTTATTGTCCCACACATAATCCCAAAATCAATAAAATATAGACTTCTAAAGGGTTAGCACTATTGTCATTTTTGTCACTGCACTCCAAGTTCCTGGCACATGAAGTACTTCACAAAGGCTCATTTCCCTGAAATGAATGGATATATCTCCAGTCTGCCTCATATCCACTTGTGTATAATCTCAAAGCAGCGGTGATGGCCACCACTCTTAATGCCATGAGAAGAAGTCAGGCAGCTGGCCATTCCAACATATTTTGAGCAGCCACTCCCTTCCCATGGTCACGCATCCCCTTTTGTTGTTTTGTTCCAGGCTGTGAAATATCCTCAAAGGCATCTCTTAAAAGATCACTTGCCTCACAAAACTTTCTCCAATACTCTTGATGTCTGAGAAATAAAAATAAAATATTCTCCTGAGAAAAGAGCTCAGCTAGTGTTTTTCCAGTGACTCCTGAAGGACATAAGCTTCTTGTGGTTGGATGCTTTTATTTCAGCCTCCAGACACTCCCTACAGATCCATTTTCCCTCTGTCCTTCCTTGTTTATTTCATGCTGTTTATTCACATTCAGGAGCCAGTAGTTTTGTCCTATAGTGGAAGAGGAAACTCCATCTTAATCGTCGTAGCATTTATTAAGCACCTACTATTTGCTAGACTCTGGATACAAAGACAAAAAATGGAAACATGATTTTTGCTTTTAGAGAACTTACATTCATTCCAGTAAGGGGGATGAGGGAAATATAGTGTGCACACAGGTGAGAATTACAAGCTAATTACAACCAAATTTGAGGAGGAAGGAGAGGCAATAATAAGGGAGAGTTCTCATAGCATTATTTGGAAGGATATTTACACAAGGATGCATTTTCTTTTGTGGAATCTTCACAGTTCTGCCTTGGGAGAAGGGTGGAAAAACAACACAACCCAGCCCTTGGAAGCAGAATTGGATGTGATGATTCACACTTCCAACAAAAGCATTTATACCTACGATACTTAAAATGCTTTTCTATGGATAAAGAGTTTGTGTAATATATCTTTCTTAGCACTCAGCCAGGGCTATGTGCCTCCTTCCTTATCCCTATAAAATCTTTATGAGAATGATCTACACACATTTCAACAGTATCCTTGATGAAAATATGAGGATGTTTTTGAGGTAACAGAAAACAGAAAGAATTTTGGAAATCACTTTTTTTACAGCAGCGTGCATTTTTTCTCAGCATGAGATTAGTAATTCTAAGAGCTGACATTATCTAGGGATTTAGATCCAGTCATAGAGAGAGCAGAGATCCTCTGCTTATTGCTAGCAAGTGAATTAGCCCAGAGCGCTACCAGATTTTGAGTTTGTTACTCTTAAATTGCAATAGTGATAATGACATATTTATTGAGAATAATCAATAAGTATATGTTAAAAATCAGGCTGAATAAGTATTAAGCAACAGAGCCTTATCTAGGTTCTTGACTTGGTAGCCTACAGAAATAATGAAGGTCCTGCTAGGTCAGAGAAGCAGCAATCCCCTCTGAATGGCTCTGATTCATAGGATATTAACATCAGCCTCTGAAGAATTAAGATTGCAGGTGCTTTAAAGGGTCCTGGAAGACACATGGGAAGTGTATGAGCTCCCAAAACAGGTCACTGATGACTCATGAAGCAGAAAGGGCAATAAAAGATGGCACATAGGAAAGGGAAGGGTGCTTTTGAAAGGGGGTTGGCCATTCAGAAAGGAAGGATGAGAAACAGAAAAGAAGTGAGAAAGCTTTTCTGGAATGTATCCGATATCAAAGAATTTTGAGGGAAGCTTTCATTGTTTGGCGTGGAATCCCTCTGAAAGTTTTATGGGAAGGTCTGGGAATGGACAAGAAGGATCAGTATCTTTGGAGGAAAAATGTACATTGATTTGCTCATTGGCCCCCTGCCATATTGAAACTTTGAACAGAACACTTTGAAGGTGTTCTGTTTATTGGTCTCCACGTTTTAGGATGGGTACTGACAAGCTGAAAGATGTCCAAAAGAAGGGAAATATTGCCACATCTTTTTATTAATTTCTCCTCTTCCTCTTTTTTTTCATCCTTTTAGATCCATGGATTTGGGGAAGCTTGGGAATTGGGGGATAGACTTCCTCTATCTATGCAGATAAGCAATTTTATTATAACATGTAGTTTGACAATGTTGTCTAGAGGTTAGATGAATTGCATTGACAGTATGAGCCAGGGGGTAGGATTTGAATCTATTTCTTCCTAACTTGTGGATCAGTACTCAGCCTATTATGCTGTGGCCCAATTCCACAGGACCAAGGATTTTGAGCTTGAAGGGACCTTAGGGATTAGGTGATGATGGGACTTAGATCCATGAAATATTAAGATCAGGGGAACGAACTAGAGATATTTGGCATGTGAAAGAGATTGGAGTTTGAGATGAGGGCATGATTTCTGCCTTTTAATATTTGAAGGTGTGTGAGAAAGAGAGAGACAGAAACCCACAAACACCCCCCCACACACAGAGAGAGAAAATCAAACAGCAACAGTGACAGAGTTAGGGAGATCAAACATATTAGATTTACCCTGCTTCTTGTCCTTAGAAGACCAAACTAGCATTAGTACCAGTGGGCAGAAGTTGTATTGAAGCTAATTCTGATTCCTCTACTCATTTCTGGACTGCTAAACCAGATTAAGAGATATCAGAATGGAAGAGTGGGTAGGGAACTGGACTAAAAGCCAGGGTGACTTGGATTCAAGTACTTCTTATTCCCAATGATTATATGGCTCTGGGTAAGTCATTTAACTTCTCAGTGCTCTAAACATTTCTCCAAGACCAAAGTTGTAGGCAAGGTATCAGCTTACATTGATAGTAAGTATACTTTTCTAGTTTTCTTCTTTCAATGAGAACACAGATCTTATCCCTATCCTCATAAACATGGATTAGAATTCATTTCCTGCTTCCCTGTTCTGTTTCCTATATGTGTGTGCCCAATTACTCCCTTCCCCAGTGGATTTTTTTCTTCCCTGCCCTTCTGTCAAAGCATAAGAGAATATTCTTAATATAGAGCATATGTCAGTCCATCTCCCTGGGCACATGGAAGTGACTGTCATAATTCGGTGATTCAGTTTAAATTCAAAAGACATCTGGTCTATTTTCCTTTGCTTTATTTTCCACCCTGACTCCTATGTAAAAACATTCAAAATTAATTTCCAGGGGAGTTAATGAGAGGGCTGTCTTCACTGGTTTTAATCAAGGTGCTGTTTTGTCATTGACATACACGAATACGAGAAGCATGGGTAATTTTGTCATTGTAGATAACTCATAGGATTGTAGGTTCCTCCACCTGAGTGGGTCACAGCCTATCTGAGTTTGAGATCCAGGGAGGCAATTTAGACACACGTAGAGGATAAATGTGTTGTCCAGAGGCTAATGTGTTGTCCAGTCACCTTGCAATATCATTGTTACAGGAGTTATTGGAGCATTGGACATTCTGGTTCCCACACCAGCTCCATCAAATATCAAAACAAATATCTTGGTGAACAACAGAGCCCTGCACATATCATGAAGGAATTTTCAGTTTCACAAGATTTTGGATCATAAAACACATCAAAATTATATGGAACATGATTTACTTTTTGACTTCAAGGTAAAAAGAAATTGGATAATGTTGAGAGAAAGACAACTAGAATAGGGAAGAGCTTTGAGTGATAATCATGTGAAGATCTTTTTAAGGAACTGGGCATGTTCAGTGTGAAGAAAAGCAGATTCAAGAGAGGACCCCAAAGTGATTTTCAAGTATCTTAAGCTTTGTGATATAAAAAGGGGTTTTGTTGTTTGCTGATCAGTCATTTTAATCGTGTCTACTTCTTAGTGACCCTATTTGGCGTTTTCTTGGCAAAGATACTGGAGTGGTTTGCCATTTTCTATCTATCTCATTTTACAAATGAGAAAATTGAGGCACACAGCCTTAAGATCACACAGGGAGTAAAGTCTTGAGGCCAGATTTTGAACTCACGTCTTTCTAATGCCAAAGCCAACACATTATCTATTGGCCACCTAGTTTCCTAGAAGAGGGATTAGCTTTGTTCTACTCCAGGAAGGGAAGCCAAGAACAACAGATGGGAGTGTCATAAAGACCGATTTAAGTTTACTATCAGGAAAATAAGACAAAACAAAGCAAAGCTTCTTAATAAAAAGAACTGTCCCAAAGGGAAACTGATAATATTTAGGAGTGCTGGGTTCCCTTTTTTTCTGGAACTCAGTCATTTTACGTTTGTTATCAGATGGCTGCTGAGGGCCTTTCCAACTCTCAAATTCAGTGAATTTCTCAGAGCCATCTCTCATATTCTTAAATATTTTTTATTCAAGTGCAGAGCTTTCTCTTTAGTGGATTGTTGGATGGAACAGTTTTCTCTGACCTTGGCTTGTGTTATATTAACTTATTTCTAATTTTCACTTCCTTTGTTTATATTTGGCAGCCAGGAAGAGTGAAATTCTCAAATATGCATGAGGTTGGGCAAGTCACTTCAACTTTCTGCCTTAGTTTCCTCAAATTAAAGTAGAGATCATAATAATACCTGTCTCATAGGATTGTTGTAAGGATCAAGTGAGATAATATTCATAAAATGCTTAGCACATCTCCTGGAATTAGCAAATGCTTGCTCCCTGCCCATCTTTTTGTAACCATAAACCAATTAAGCTCTTCAAGGAAAGAAGTTATCTTTCCATTCTTTTATTTCTTTACATTATTAGCAACAATTTATTAGGCGTATAATCTGTACTTTGTAGCCTGGAATATCTGGGCCTGTTGGGTGCCAAGTCAATTTGTAGGCTAGTCATTATATCATGATCATCATCTGCCATTGTGCTAGGCATTGGGGATAAAAATACAAGCAAAGCAAGACAGTTCCTGCCCTATAAAAGCTTATATTCTAATGGAAGAGGACAATAAACAAGAAAGCAGAAAAGTAGGAACAATCCCTTCATGTAATAACTTAGGGAAGAGATGGCTGTGAGATCCTGATTCTAGGAAAAATCAGGTAAAATTCAGCTCTTACAACTAGGATACCAAGTTCCCATATGTGTGTGTGTGTGTGTGTGTGTGTGTGTGTGTGTGTGTGTGTGTGTGTGTTTGTGTGTATGTTTGTGTGTATGCATGTGTGTGTGTGTGTGTGTGTGTGTGTGTGTGTGTGTGGTGTTGATCCTAATTAAAAGCAAATCTGACACAGCAGAAATATAAGAAACTTCCCTTCAGTGATGTAGATTGAAGCCCATCATCCATGTCTGGCCATTCCATGTGATTCTTACCCACGTCTTTCTGAATATATATCACAGAAAGTCCCCTGCCCAAATACTGAACCTCTCTGCCAGTTCCTATGGCATTATATTGATATTGGGAGAGCATATAAGAAGTTTGTATATGCCTTACATTTACTTTCCTTTGCATTTATTTTCTATGTGGATATAGAAGCAAGATCCTTGAAGGTAGGGACTTTCTCATTTTTGTCTTTGTTGATTCCATACATAACATGATTTTTGGTTCAATGAAGGTGCTCAGTAAATGTACTTTAAATGTATTTCCTCATCAATTCCCAGAAGACACCTTTGGACTCTGGAGGGAATGGTTAGACCATTCTTGGAAAGCTCCTAGTCCTTAAAAATGTAAAATGGTTCAAGAGAAAAGGAGGCATTCTGAACAACTCTCCTGAATTTGTGTAGTCTGTCTATTAATATCATACAAGCTGCAGAAACCCTGAGACTTAAGTGCAAAGCCCCTGATGCAAGAGATAGGGCCATGGGGGTGTTTAAAAGGAAAACCCACATGGTAGAGGCAGAGATGGACAAGTCTCAACTGTGCTTTGGATTTGTCAAACTGATTTCTCGAATGTTGGGTTTGATAAAACCCCAAATTCATTTTTGCCAAGCACTTTTCCCCCTTAATTATGTGTGTGTATTTTAAGGGAAATTTAAGCCATATGTTTCTGATTCGTTTACACTGAAATCATTAAGATGTTGTTTTCTCAGGACTATTTGAAGTTCCAGAAGCCTTGCAAACCTTTTAAAGAGCCACTTAAAGATTCCCTTTGTCCCCACCCCTTTTGAAATCAGGATACCCTGTTTGCCAATAGTAAACAAACCTGGCTGGCTGCTTAAGAGGTCAGGTTTACTTCAAGATTCTGAGCTTAGCAAATTGAAGAAAGGTTCTCATCTTAGCTCTTTGTTTACAAGATCATTGGAGAAGAGATTGAGAATTGGAAGAGCTCTCAGAAGCCATCTGCCCAACTCCCCCATATTGCACAGGAGAAAACTGAAGCTCAGTGATATGATAGGACTTGTACAAAATCTCTAAGAAAGTATCAAAGGTGATATCTGAACCCTGGTGATTTTATTTCAGAGTCATTGCTCTTTTTTACCAGTTATGTGCTTTTTCTGCCTTTCTCATTCGATGTGAAGGGACTACATGGACTTCAGAAATGGAATAGAGTCACGATCATGTCCTATACAAGCTAGTTCTAGTACAGATCTTTTGCAACTGGAAAAAAAAAAGTGCTATGAAAAGCCCCCAGTTACTGCTCAGCTGGTTGTTGCTTAGGTTGGCTACTGGGCTGGAAAACTTGATAATAAAAAAGAAGATCTCAGAATTGGAAGGGATATTAGAGACCCCTTAATTTCCAACTAAAAACCCTCTCACTGACACACACATCCCACAAGTTGTCATCCAATTTGCTTATAAGAGGTTTGGGGAGGGAACCAACTCCCACACGAAGTAATTCATTTCACCTCAGAACAGCTCTCCTTATGTCAATATTCCTGACATTGAATCTAAAATTGCTTCTTTGCTTCAATTCATTACTCCTATTTCTATTCTCTGGTAAATTCCATGGGATAAAAAAAAAAAAACAAAATTCAAAAAACATCTGTATGCTTGGACATTTAATAAGGAAAAGTACTTTATTAATCCTAATACACTAAGATCCCAAATGATGAGAGGACTTTTATGATCTTTGTTATTAGTGATTTCTGTTTTACAAATAGGTTGTATGTATTTTTTCTTTAAAATATTTTATGACTTTTTTGTTTACTTCTTTTCTTCTTTTTCTTTGCCTCTTTACTTATTCTTTACACAGTCATTTCTCAAAACCTGACCCCTTATTTATACTTTTTATTTCTCCTAGCAGAATTATCAAAGTTCTCAGTTAGAAGGGACTTCAAAGGACATTAAAAAAAATAAAATCCTCACTACAACATACTGGAGAAAGGACTCTCCAGCCTTCTCTCAGAATCTTACAATTCTGCAAAGAGTCTTCTATCTCCTAACACAATTCATTTTACTTTGAGATTGTGCTTATTGTTAAATTGATTTTAAAAATTGTTTGTTCTTTGCAATTGCCACACTATGTTCCTAAATATTCTGGCTGGGCAAAAATTGAAAAAACTACCCCTTTTATATATGATTTTTTTTCAAATACATTTCATTTCCATTGCTTTCCTTTGTTCCAACCTTCCCAATTTTCTTTTCTTTAGGTTAATTTTTCCAGTTATTTAACCACTAACTCATATGATCATACATGTTATATCATTTCAGAAGAACATCAGCTTCTTGAGGGAAGAGACTATTTTAATTTTGTGTAAGCATTCCAGAACTCTTTATAATCTTTTGCCTATATTAGGTGATATTTGTTGGATGAGATTGAAAAGGATTCTTTTTCCCCCATAGATATTTTTCACAGATGTTACAAATGATTTAAAAGAATGCCTCATCGTCTTTTTGTGAATGAGCAAACATGGTTCCCTTTAGGCTTCTGGTTGGCATTTCTGAAACTGATCAAATCTCAATCATTCTGGGACTGATTATCCATTCTGTAGATCAGGATTTTTTAACCCTATTCTATTTGCTACACCTGAGAAATCTATGTTATATATATTATTTAGGTATGCAAATCAAACATTTTCTGATAAAAAGGAAATTATTTTAATAAAAAATTTGATGTATGGATAATTTACTAAAGATGAAAACAAATTTGCATGTTGGCATGGATGTGATTGTTTATTTTTATCTAAAAAAATTAAATCTTAGATAAATATTTCATACTTTTTATTGTCACTAAATTTTCCATGACCCTCATGTTCAGTTTTGAAGACCCATATGGATTGTGACCCACAGTTTAAGAAACTATAGATGACTCACATCTGTGAATACCAAATAGTTTTTTTTCCTGGCTGATGACCTTTAGGTTATTTCCTTGATTGCTCACATTTGTATTTGATTGTTGGCTATTGGATTTTTAGATTGTTGGGGAAAGAATGGATTATAACTATTGTTTAAAATTTGGCTGGAGATTATGTCTTTCCATGAACAATAAGAACCCTGCCTTTCAATATTTAAAGGTAATCAAGGATTGGCTGGATTTTTTCTGCCCAGTGATTTGATCAATTCTGTTTACATTGATTAGAGATTTATTAATGGAAGAACAGTTTTATAGACTGAATAAATGTGATGTGGTAGCAATTTTTTCTTGCTGGACCATTAAAAATTATTCCAAGAGAATTAGAAATTTAAAAGTCATGAGAACAAATATAACTTATCACTTTAGAAAACACTAGATAATTCTAGAAATGTGTTGTTGAGAAATGCGGTATCTCAGAATGAGAATGTGAGGTCAGAAATTGTTTCCACCATTGGCCTGTCTGATCAAACAAAATATGTGGTAGATCCCAAAGGATTTCCCCCCCGAACTATGCATTCAGTGTCTGTGCCCTGAATGGATGACTCTATGATCAGTCTCATATCTTGTGTTCTATTTGTTTGTTCTTTGAGAAATTAGCTCACTTGTTGTGCTATGATTCAAATTATAGTGATAAACCACCCATTTTGATTAGTTACTGTTCCCCTTTTGAAGAATAATGCATTATATGGCATGTTGGCAAGTTTGTCCAGCCTTAAGATTTATTTAAATATGCATTCATCAATATGAAAAGAACATGTGATTTAGTCAGGATGCAAACTCCCAGTGCAAGAAACCTTTTTGCCATTTTAGATATAGCTCTCATAATTTGTAATATAGAATAGAAAGGATTTGAACCCATGTTCATTTTGAATCCTGATTCCATTCTCTTCACCAAGTTTCATTGGTTCTCTAAAGTGAACATGGCCATCATCAACAAGTGGCCCATACTTTGGCCAAAACATTTTTGTTGTCAATTGTTGGAATTAGAAACTAGCTTAATTTTATGTAAATGTCTCTAGTCTCTTTAGCTCTTCATGATAGAGATTGCTTTGAAGTATTAAGTACTTTAAAAATATTCAATGGGATATTCCTCATGGTGTCAGTTTTTCAGCTAGACAATAGAGATGATCATCAATGCAATGTCTCCCCTAGGGAAGTTAACAATATGGTGGGTGGTATATTACATTTCTGTAAATATGGTTGATGCAAGCTAGAATGTGACAGGAGCACTGAAAAAATGTAAAGTAAATGCTCCCTGGAAATCTGAGGGACTAAAGAACATTGTTAACTGGGGACATCTGGGAAATTTTCATGAAAAATGTGGGACTTTCTGAAGGCATTTGAGCAAAAGGCATTTGAGCAAGCACACCTATGCTTCAGGGAGATTATTCAGGGAATTCTTTAAAGATGAATTGGAAAGAGAGGAGATTGGATGCAGGAAGACCATTTCAGAGGAAATTATAATTATCTAGGCAAAAAGCTAGATGGGAGCCTGAACTAGAATGCTGGGAGTAAGGAGAGAGGAGAGAACAAATTTGACAAGTATTTTAGCAGTAGACCAATAGGACTTGGCAAATGATTGGATGTTGGGGTGAGAGAGAAGGGAGAGTCAATATTTCTTTCAGAGATCAGAATGTTCTCATTTCAACCTGGCACAAACACATTAGAAATTATGTCTTGCTTTAAGCATGATCAACATACTTAAACCAAATTTACAAAACAGATTAATCAATGGATAATTATTCACAATGCATAATTCAATTCGATTCAACAAGTATTTACTAACAATTAGAATGATTCCAAAGAGAAATGGACAAGCTTGAAGGGGAGGCCTATTCCTCCCTCATTGACTCTTCTTTAAGCAGAACTTGGATTATTACTTGTATGGACTAATGTAGAGGGAATTCAAGGCCAGATTTGGGTAAGACCAGCTGAACTCTGAGGATCCTTCCAGCAGTGAAGTTCTGTGATTCTATGACTTGTTATATTTGGGCCTTAGAAGACAGAACTGAGAATAATAAGCCAGTGTTACAAAGAGACCTAAGTTCAAATGACAGGAAAACATTCCTGGACAAGTGGAGCTCTGCAATGGTAAAATCCCTCAGGGGAAGTGAGCTTCCTTTACTGGAAGCCTTTAAGTTAAAGCTCATAATAAATAAAGTTCTTATGATTCTGGTCATCTTTGCTTTCACAAAGCGTAGTTGATTGCCCACTGTACAAGTCCGTTTTGGAAGAGATGGCTCATTGCTTTTCTTCAAAACTTTAGAAAGCCAGAGATAATTAAGGCTTTGCCTCTATTTTCAGGAACTGGACCAATCTGGAGTCAGCTCTTGGCCACCACTGTATGTATGCATCTTGATTTAGAGAGGCAAGACAAGATGCCCCTGACCTGAGCTATAGCCGCATCTTTGCTATCAACCTTGGGCAAATGACTTTGCCTCTCTGGGTCATGGCTTTTTTTATTTATTTGTAAAACAATGGGATTAAACTTGGCATTCTGTTATTGTACTGTTAAAATCTGGTCAAAGGCTTTTCTTTTCCTCCAAAGAATGGAAGCCCACTTAGGGGCATTAGAAAAGGAATTCTTATTTAGGCTGGACTAGATGGCCTCCCTTTCTGAAAACAAAGATCTATGTCATATGAATGAAATCTTGAAACTCAATTTTTACCTTTTTTAAATGTCATTCTGTTTACTGACAAAATGTTTGTTATAGCTTGAACAATGCATGTCTCTGTGAAACAAACTACTAATTTACCTAATGAGTTTTGTGGGTCCATTTAGAACCAAGTAGTTTATCCTTGTACCCTCAAAAGCTTTCTAGAGGCAGCACAGAATAATAGATATACAGTGGAGTTGGAATTAGGAAGACCTGGGTTTGAATCTTATTTGAGGGCCCAACAGCTATGTTGGGCATGTGAGCATGAGAATAAATTACTTCATTATTCAGAGCCTCCATTTCCTTGAGTATAAAAATGAGGATAATAATTTTGTAAAACCTATCTCATTGGGTGAGCATGAGGTTTAAATGAGATTACCTACATTTGAAAGATTGTTATAAAATACCATCCTTATTTCTTTTATTTTATAGAAAAAATTCTAATTCATTTAAATAGGTAATTAAGTATAACTGGCATATGTTCATTGCTTTATAAATATTTTTTTTTCTTTAGATCATCAGAATAACCCTATAGGTCATTAATGCTACTACTTTTATCTTCAGAGTGCATGTAAAGAAAGGTCAGAGAGATGAAGTAATTGGCCTACAGCCATACAGCTGGGAAGTATCCTAGGGAATATTTGAATGTAAATCTTGCTGAATTCCAATCCACTATTCTACTTTTTGGCCATGCTATCTCTCCTTGTGCATTGAAGGGAATAACATTTACCTGCTTCAGTTTATCTGGGGAAACTGTATATATTTATCTCCTACATGAAGTAAAGGGTATATGCGAATCAGAACACATAATCATGCATGATTCTCTCTTCTTGGCCATAGCTAAGATGATTGAGACTGGGGAGGCTGGAAGCCACATTTCTAACATATAAGTGTGTTTATGTAGAAATCAAATAAGATACTCCCTTGGTAGAGAAATTTAATTAAATCCCATATTGTGTCCTTCTGGCCACAGCAGTGATTCAAATATAGAAGAGGAGGGCTAGTGAGGAGAGAAATGATTTCATTTCTCTTTCCCCTCCACAAAGTTTAGATTTTATTTCCAATGCAGGGCAGATTCTTTTTACTCCCCAATTTGAGAGATATTTTTATCCTTGGGAGACAGTGCCATTACTGTCTACCCACTTTAATCCTTTCCAAGAAGGAAAAAAAATGAGTACTTTGGGAAGAGCACAAAATGAATGCATTTGTGTACCCCTTCCCATATTCATGCTTCCTATTACTACAGGAAAATTTTTCCCCTACTCTATTACTTTTCCCAACCATTATCTATATTTTTCTCTTACTCTTCCCCAAAAACCATTACTTTAAAAAGATCCTGAGTTGATGGGAATAGAGTTAAATATCACATAGATGGGGATGGCAGTCACTATTTCTGTTGCATATACTCCTTTCACATCATATCTTGTAGTAACTAAATGTCAACTTCATCAACTTGAACTGCATGTATCTGATCACAAAGGCCCTGATAAAGCAGTTATTTACAGAGAGAATATAAAAATATTTCTCTGGGTCTGTGATACTGATATATTTTAGTCTGATGGTGAGATATGGTCCACCCAGTTCAGGGTTTCACAGATGTTCAAGTTATTTTTTGAGTTCCACGACCACATCCTTTCCCATGAGCAGCTTGAAAGAGGCTTAGAAGAACATAGTCCTCATACCATGGCTCAGGTCCAGGAAAGGAGAGGTACATTTACTAGAGCTGCCAGGAGGTGAGGGCTGCATGAGCAGATAAGATCATTCTCACTGGAGTCAGAACCCAGGATTCAAACGACATCATTCTTAAAGGGATTCATGATATTAAAATCACCACTTTGATTCATGTCACAAGCATGAAGATACCGTTGCTCAAAGATGAAAAATATTCTGTATTTGGAAAAAGCAGTTGAATGCTTAGGAGAATCATTTTTAGGAACTATATTGGGACACAGATTTTTTTCTGGTGCAAAGATTTTCTTTAGGAAAAAAAAAATACCCTGTTGACTCAGAGGTCTTCACAGCTCATTCTCATTTTTCCCTTTTATGAGAGGCCAGTTGATCTTGATTCTTCCAGGAATTAAACCTGAACCTTGCTTATAAATTGGGTATCTGCTTACTATCTGGTGACAATGAGAGGAGGGAAGTTTGGCATTGAGGGGCAGGAAAGAGCACAGGATGACAGAACAGAAATCTATATTTGAGGCCTGGTATGAACCATTAATAGCTGAGTGACAATGGGCAAATCTAGCCTTGGATAACCTCTTAGTCTTAGTTTATTTTGTTATAACGGTATTAATGTAAGTCTCATTGGATCCTTCAGTTATATCACATATGAATGAATTTTCTTCTAGATCATTAATAGAGCTGGGAATAACTTTGGAAAATATCTTGTCTATCTTATAATTGAGCAAAGTCCCAGAGAGGAACGCAGCATACAATTAAATACAACAAGCATTTGTAAAATTCTGGCTTTGTGGTGCACATTGTGGCAGGCACTGAGATGCAAATGTAAGCATAAAATCTAGGAAGTCCCCCCAAAGCTTGTAATCTACTGGGAGCTAGCTATGTTTGTAAAAAATGCCATTTTGTAAGGAATGTCGGTCTGATTTTCATGATTCATGAGTTCCATTTCTGGAGTTCACATTTAGTATCTATTTACCTGAGGGCAAGGCACCTAATATTCTTCCAGAAATTGATATTGATTATGTTCCTGCTGCGATCAAGGAGGTGATCATATTAACTTCTAGAAAGAGAAAATAAAAACATCCCTGGCCTCAAGGGGCTTATATTTTAGGAGACAGTTGTGCCAATCTGTCATGTGACTAGGCCCATTAATACAAAGTAAAAATCACAAGGGAGAGAGAGCTGTACAACTGGGACAATTCAGAAAGATCTCAAATGATGTACAATTGAGTCTTAAAAAGAAGCCAATGATTCTAAGAGACAAAAGTGAAAAGAAATTGATGCTAAAAATGAAGTGGCAGCCTGAACAAAGACACAAAGGTGGGCAATGTATGTTGAATTTTGGGAGTTATTAGTAGATCAGTTTAAATTGGGAATATTTTATTTTTGTTTATTTATAGTTTTAGAAGTCAGGGTGACTATTTTTTTCTGTTTCCTTTTATTTTATTTTAAAATAATAATAATAGCTTTTTATTTTTCAAAATAAATGCAAAGATAGTTTTCAACATTCACTCTTGTGAAACCTTGTATTCCATTTTTTCTCCCTTCTACCCCAACTCCTCCTTCCCCGGGACAGCAAGGATTCCAACATAGGCTAAATATGTGCAATTTTTCTACACATATTTGCACATTTATCATGTTACATAAGAAAAATCAGATTAATAGGGAAAAGCATAAAAAGAAAAAAAAAAGAAGCAAGCAAACAACAAAGCTGAAGATACTATGTAGTGATCCACACTCAGTTTTCACAGTCTCCTCTCTGGATGTAGATGGTTCTCTCCATCCCAAGTCTATTGGAATTGACATGAATCACCTCATTGTTTAAAAGGGCCAAGTCCATCACAATAGATTACCACATTATCTTGTTTTTGCTGGTTACAATGTTTTCTTGATTCTAATCACTTCACTTAGCATCATTTCATGTAAGTCTATCTAGGACTTTCTGAAATCATCCTGATAGTATAGCATAATATTTCATTATATTCACATACCATAACTTATTCAACCATTCCCCAACTGATGGGAATCCACACAGTTTCCAGTTCCTTGCCATCACAAAAGGGGCTGCTACAAACATTTTTGCACATGTGGAACCTTTTCCATTTTATATAAGCTCTTTGGGATACAGACTCAGTAGAGATATCGTTTGATCAAAGGGTATGCACAGTTTTGATAGCCCTTTAGGCATAGTTCCAAATTGCTCTCCAGAATGGTTGGATCAATTCATAATTTCAACAATATATTAATGTCCCATTTTCTCACATCCCTTCATTTATGCCTCCATAAATCACTGGAATTTCTATATGTTACCAACAAAGTCCAGAAACTAGTGATAGAAAAATTCTATTTAAAATAAATGTAGATAATGTAAAATACTTGGTAGTCTATCTGTCAAGACAAAGCCAAGAACTATATGAACACAATTATCACACACTTTCCTACAAATAAAGTTAGATTTAAACAATTGGAAGACTATTAACATTTGTCATTAACTTTTCCTGTCATCTTAGCCAATATGACGGGTATGAAGTGGGGCCTCAGAATTGTCTTAATTTGCACTTCTCTGATCAAAAGTAATTTAGAGCATTTTCTCATGACTAGAAATGGCTTTAATTTATTCATCTAAGAATTGTCTGTTCATATCTTTTGACCATTTATCAATTGAAGAATGGCTTGTATTCTTATCAATTTGAGTCAGTTCTTTATACATTTTAGAAATGAAGCCTTCATCACAAAACTTGGATATAAAATATTTCTCCCAATTTTCTGCTTCCCTTCTAATCTTGGCTGCATTGGTTTTGTTTGTACAAAATTTTTAATTTAGTATAGTCATTTTGCATTTTACAATGTTCTTTACTTTTTCTTTCACCATAAATTCCTCCCTTCCCAACAGATTTAAGAGATAAATCTCTAATTCTCCTTATTCATTTATAATTTCACACTTCATGTCTAAATCATGAACTCATTTTGACTTTATCTTGTTGTAGGGTGTTAAGTGTTGGTCAGTGCCTAGTTTCTTCCATACAATTTTCCAATATCCCTAGCAATTTTTGTCAAATGATGAATTCTTATCTCAGAAGGTGGAGTCTTTGGATTATTCAAATACTAGATTACTATAGTCATTGACAAAGGTGTCTTGTGAGCCTAACCTATTCCACTGATCCACTACTCTATTTCTTAACCAATACAAAATATTTTTGATGACCATTGCTTTACAATAATATATTTAGATCTGGTGCAGCTAGACCACCTTATTTTGCATCTTTTTTTTTTTTCATGAATTCCCTTGAAATTCTTGACCTTTTGAACTTCCAGATGGATTTTGTTATTATTTTTTGGCTCTATAAAGTAATCTCTTGGCAATTTGGTATGGAACTAAATTGTCAGATTAATTTAGGTGGAATGATCATTTTCCTTATATTAGTTCAGGCTACCCATGAATGCTTGATAGTCTTCCAATTATATAGATTCAACTTTGTGTGAAAAATATATTTATAATTTGGTTCATATAATTCTTGGCTTTGTCTTAGTAGGTAGACTCATAAATATTTTATATTATCTACAATGATTTTAAATATAATTTATCTTTCTCTTGCTTCTAGAGTTTATTGGTAACATATAGAAATGCCAATGATTTATATGGGTGTGTTTTCTATCCTGCCATTTTGCTAAAGTTGCTAATTATATTAAGTAGTTTTTAGCTGATTCTCTAAAATTCTCTCAGTACACTATCATGTCATCTGCAAAGAGTGATAATTTCATTTCCTTATTGTCTACTCTAATTCCCTTGATTTCTTTTTTCCTATTGCTAAGTACAATACAATACAAGTTCCTAATGCTATAGTACAATACTGAATAGTAATGGTAATAGTGAGCAACCTTGTTTCATCCTGATCTTACTGGGAATGCTTCTAGTTTATCCCTAGTGAATATAATGCTTACTGATTATTATAGATAGATTCTACTTATCATTTAAAGGAAAACATTTATTCCTATGCTCTTTAAAATGGGGGATATTTTAGATAAAGTGAGATTGTAGGAATATCCAATTCAGATCTCTTATTTTTTGAGTGGGGAAATTCATCTGAAACTAGAAATTTTGCTGAGCTTAAAGTAAATTCCAAAACCAGTGCTTGACTCCAAATCTTTCCTCTATAATTAATTTTTTTCATCATCACAGACGATTTAGGCTCAAAAGGGATGACATATATTATATAGCCATGAAGTCAAGGATATAGAAGTGAAAGAAACTTTATAGGTCATTTCCTTCAGCTCCCTGATTTTGCCATTGGGGAAAATGAAGCCTAAAAAAGTTAATAAAATTTGGAGCATAGATGTGGATGAGATTCTAGAGACTCTAAGGTCAGAATGACACAGCACCACATATGTAGAGCAAGAAGTAATCTTAGAGGGCACATAGACCAATCACTGCTTTTTCAGAAGAAGGAAAGTGTTTTGTCCAAGGTGTTAGAAGTCGTGTCAGTGAGAAATCATACTTAAATCTTCTCTATCCAAATCTAAAACTCCTTCCATTGTATTTAACAAGACCAAAGGAAGAAAGTGAGGTCTAAGAAAAGAGTCTATGAAACTCAGAAACTGGAAGAGAATGATCTATTTGCTATATAATTAGAGGTCACCTTATTTTATTAACATGTTCTAAAGCTCCTATACAAACATGCTTAGTGAAATTTCACAGGAATTTTGGTGAATTCCTTTGACTTTGCAGCAAATTACCTAATTTTTTACACAGTCTTTTCTGGTCTTCCACATTTCATTAGTGTCATAGCCCCTTTCACGATCATTCTTTTCTCTATAATCCTTTTTACTGAACCATGAACATTTTCTCAGGGTGCCTTTATCTTATGTGATTCTGAATTTGGGAGTATTTTTGTCCTTTCAGACAGAAGTTCAATGGTCCTCTCACACTTCTTACATTCCTTACCCCATTTCCTGTCTTGTGCAAATACATGCCTCTTAAATAATTTCAGAAACAGCTGAGTAATAAGTGTGTGTTACAAAGTCTATAAGTGATCACAGCCAGTTTTCTAGTTCTGAGAATGTGTGACCCCCAGACTCAACCTTGTCAAATGGAAACTCACTAAGATAAATGGTAAAATCTAAAAATAAAGAATGGAGCTGTCAAAATGGTGATTTATTTCAGATGTGAGAAAGGAAGAAACTGTTTTTTGACCCCTCTTTTAATTGAAGGAAAAGCTACCAAGCCACCAGAAAAAAAATCAATACTATTAAGAATTTTTGTCCTCTCTAGAAAAGTTTCTGTCTTTTTTGTTTCCTTAACAAATTAAGTAAAGGGAAAGTTTGCTGTGTAAACAAATACAGTTCTTAATTATGATTATATATACATATAGACATATATTTTCCCTAATATTCCACCTGAAAAAATTAAAGACAAGCATTTAAGGCCACCTCTGCAATGAGTACTTGTATTTATCTTCCCTAAGAATGACCTTCAGATCTTTTTTTCCTTATAAGGACAAAAAGGAGACAGCCTCTTCATGTGACTTGTAGATGAGAAATAGAGGTCACCTAAATCAATTCTCCAGTGTTTAATTAGAAACTTTTTGAAAATAGATGTCTAAATATCTAGTGCAGACTATTGGGATACTAAAAAGAAAGAAATCAGAGGACAATGAATTTTCCCATTCAGGTTACTGTGATTGTTTTAATGGTCCTAAATATATAAATATAGTTAGACAGTGTTATGTAATGGAAAAAGCCCAGATCTGGGAATCAAGAGAATCAAGAGACTTTTTTCCTTGCCCCTACTCTCTCAGGTATCCATGGTGTGACCCCGAGTTGGGCATTTGACCTATCGTTCCTCTCTTATGAAAGAAGGGTTTGAATGAAATCCCTTTTAAACTTTCTTCCATCTCTAAGATTAAAACTTTGCTGTGTTTTTAGAATGATCTAGTGAGAAATATTTCATTGGAGATTCTGAGAAAGAATTAAGAATTTCTAGAACTACTTTGGTTTCCTTGGCTGTTCATAACTTAACATTGACCATACAATAATGCACTCATACAGAAATCAAACTTATTGGCTGATGAGAGCTTACAACTGAAAACATTCTAAGAAATCTTTTAATCAAACCTTCCACCTAAGAAGAAATTCCCTCTTCTTCATTCCTGATAGATGATCCTCTATTTTCTTCTTGAACATCACCACTAACAGGATTGTAATACTGTCATGGTGTGAATGCCAGTGGGGTACTTTAATAAAATAGGGTAATAAACAAAATTTGTAATCTGGTTAAAGTAGAGACAAGAAATCATAGAATTATAGAATTAAAGTATGGAATTTTGAAGATGAAAAAGATTTTAGAGGAGAACCCGTCCAACCCTTGCAAATTTCAAAATAATTCTGATTCTAATATACAAACTAAATGGTCATCTTGGCTCTGAAGACTTCTAAGGAAAGGCTTTCATTATCTCAATGGATAACATACATATATACATATAATCACTCATATACACATGTGAACATTTATATATACATATATATGTACATAATCATGCAATATATATATTTTGTTCAATTTTTTCAATTGTGTCCAACTCTAAATCTCATTTGGGGTTTTTATGACCAAGATACTAGAGTTGTTAGCCATTCTCTCCTCCAGTTCATTTTGTAGATGAGGAAACTAAGACAATAAGGTGACTTCCCCAGGGTCACACTAGTAAGTGTTAAGTGTCTGAGGTCAGATTTGAACTCAGGTCCTCCTGACTTCAGGGCTGATGCTCTACTCACTGCATCACCTAGCTGCCCATATTTCCAACTTTTTTTGTTGTTGTTTGCTTGCTTTTTTCTTTATCATGTTTTTCCCCTTTTGATCTGATTTTTCTTGTGCAACATGAGAAGTGTGGAAATATGTATAGAGGAACTGCACATGTTTAACAAATAATGGATTACTTGCCATCTAGGGGAGGAGGTGGGGGAAAGGGAAAGAAAAATTTGGAACACAAAGTTTTGAAAGAGTGAATGTTGAAAACTATCTTTGCATGTATCTTGAAAATAATTTTTAAAATATCAAATAAAAATTTAAAAAATAAAATTTAGAATTCCCTCTATCTAGGGGCTTGCTCCTTGATAAAAGGATAGTGAAGAAACTGAGATTTTGAAAACTTGAGGGACTTATTTTCTTTAAAAAAATACAGAGAATAGAGACTGAGCTTTAAAACTAGATTTCTCTTTGATCTCCAAGCCTGTGGCTGATATTTCTGTATAATGGATGGAAAAGTTAAGAGTCATTATCCCAGGGGAATATAGCTTTTGTTAGCTTAGTGGGCAAAGGTAAGTCAAATGTGAAATGAAACTACTCTCTATTTTAAATGAAATGATTTATTACCATGGGAGAAGTGCAACCTTGGCCTAGAGTCAAGTAGCCTCACCCTGTATTCTTTAAGCAAATATTTTTTTTATAAGAGATGATTCAGAATAACTCAGTAATGGCATTAATATAGAGCAGGGTCAATTCTAACAACACATTTCAATGTAGATTTTTTTTATACACACATATGTATCTTCAATATTCTATATCCCCAAGGACTACCTCATATTTAGGTCCCCAGTGTTCTACAAGTTTGATGTTATTATCCATTGTTATCCCCGAAAAAATATTTCATGAGCCCCCATTAATGTGTTTACCTTTACAAGACCATAAAATTCATTACTTTGTAACAGAATGCATCAAATAAAAAAAACATAGCAAATTAAATAAAGAAATAATTTCTCCATATCTATATGCTGGTTTATAAACATTATAAATACAAACATTTATTAAATGCACATCTAGGGGCATACACTCAGAGAAAACTTAGCCAGGGAGTGTAGCAAGCACACTCAGGGAAAATGTATGAAAAATGTCATAGAGGGAAAATCTGTCACCTGAACACACTCATGAAGAATGCACATGAAGTGGGTAGATGTGGCCAAGATATGAGTTTTTATAAACACATATACACATGTATGTGTATGTGTGCATGTATATAAGTAGGCATGTAGACAGATAGACAGGCATATATTCAGATATAGATAGATAAATCAATTTATTCCTCATATTTTAATCATGCTGTTCTCTGCTGGGTACCACATTGAAACTAGATACTATATTTATTTTATGCTTTTTTATATTTGTTTTTCTTTTCAAGGGTAAGAATTAAATTTCTTTTTATATAAAGCATTGATAATGTTACTCCCTTCATTCCTTTTTTACATAATCAATATTTAAAATATCTAACATTTACATATATGCTCAAATATATTCAGCTTTATTTTCTATTTGTATATATATATATATATATATATATATATATATGTATATATATATATATATATATATATATATAGATAGATAGATATCTATATATCCCTATTTTCCCAGGATTTCATCCTCCAGGGTGAGCTTCATGTTAAAGCTTAAGAATCAGTGGAGTTTTGGAAGCAATTTAGTATCCCTGCTTCTTATCTTCAGGATTGTATTTCTTGGCTTCTTGGACTATATACTCAATTTCTTTTTTGCACAAGTGGCTTTTGTTAATGGTGACAATGCAATTGCTCTCCTTTTCTCTTCTCTTAATATAATAAATATATTGAGAATGATATTTATGTCAGTGTCAAAGGTCATCCCAAATTGAAAAATATCCCAATGAGTGGGGGGGGGGAATTCATGTGGGGCTAAACTTGCCAAGTAAGTTGTTATCCTTTGTCTTTGCCCTCTTACCTACAGAAACATATATGACCAAACCAGGCTAGTTATCTGAGTAAGTTGTAAAAATCGGTGTTTTTTAATTAGATGTGGTTCTAGTTCTGTTGATCAGAATTCTGCCGGTAGTTGTCAATATTATGAAAAGAAAGATCAGGGATGTTCAATGACTGCAAGTCCTGAACATTTTCAACTTTAACCTCAGACAAGATATCACCCTGAATCATCACAAGAAACAAATTCATCAGAATCAATGATATTGAATGGGTTCTTGTCCTTTAAACACTTGTGAAGATGATTCTGGGTTTGAGGATGTGAGTGGATGTTGTCATTGATCTGTGACTTATCCACCCTGAAAAACTGTGGGGTCTTACTTATTACATCTTGTATAGCACAGAAGATATCACTGTTCAGCTCTTCACAGTAAGCATATGTGCTACAGGTAGGCATAGAACTTTACAGAAATAGCACCAACATTAATCTTGTCCTGAATAGTGTGAAAGATTCACAGTTAGGATTGCAAATATTGCTGCTCCTCATATGCATGCTATGGAGATGTCAAAGTCTTTTCCACTCAACTAGAATCCCTTCCTCTCCACCCAAAGAGGATCCCCCTTTGTAGACTTGATTTCAATGCTAAGAATTGAAAGAGACGCATCTACCATAAAGAATGATCATGTGTCTTTTGGTAGCAACATTCTTGACCAATCATAAATAATAATAATGGCAGTTGACCCATCGTTAATCCAGAAGACATTTAGATCCGTGATGGTTCTGATATCATTGGTAACCTATGTGAGGAGTCATTGAAGTAGGTTAGTACTCTAAGAACACTAAGCTTCAGCAACACCTTCCCTTTTTGTCGAGATCATAGAAAATAATTGATCTGAATAGAAGCCTTTGGTCTCCATTTGGTAATTCATCTGAATATTTGAGATATGAGTAGAACCAATTTATATCTGTCTATATCACCATCCACCAAGAAAGTCTAATGTTTCACATCTGACTATATTGCATCAGAAAGCCTATTTCCAAGCAGATGGAGAGAATCAAAAACTTTATTAATGGGCTTCATTATGAAATGATTCTTTGAAGCATCATCAATCAAATATTTTTCTGTTGAAGAATATGATACATATTGGGAGGATTTGTGTTTCCTTGGTTATTTACAATGATTTCCTCTTTCATATATTAGAAGAATTTTGCAAAGGAATAAGTAGTTCCAAGATCATAGCTAAGGATGGCCCCCTGATAGGAGCCCAGCAGGCAATCCCAGTGCAGGACATGAGAGCAATAGCCCCAGCCCCAGCCCCAGCCCCAGCCCCTGGCCAGCCACCAGCATTAGCAAAATGGGAATCTCTGAATCAGCAGTTGTGCTGGAGGCTTCTGCACCTCTTAGCTCAGGGACACCAGAGAGGACTTGGAAGATCCCATTAGAGACCAGGATGGGAGTCTCGCATGCAGTCTCAGTGCAGGCGAGGCCAATGCAGCCCTGACCCCAACTCCAGTGGTCCTAGCATCAACAAAGAAAGAGTTTTGCTTTATTATACTAGATCTTAGAGCTACAATGGGGCAGAACAATCCTAACAGCTCCAGGACAGAAAATATTGCTTGAGGTCAGATCCCTAGAAGAATCTCTGAAAAGAAGTGCATAAAACCCATGAAACTTGGGACAGAACACTCTCCATCCTGGAAACAGAGCCCTATTTTAACCAAGAATTAAAAGTTAAATAATAGGCTGCAAAAATGAGCAGAAAACAAAAAAAAAGTTTCTGAGCATTGAAAGTTATTATGGTGACAAGTTATTTGTGCAAAACACAAACTCAGAAGATAATAACAAAGTCAAACATCCAAAGCCTCCAAAAAATAAGAATTTGGCTCAGGTTATGCAAGACCTCAAAAGGGATTTTGAAAATCAAAAGAGATAAAGGAAAAAAAATAGGAAAATAGCTTGCAAAATAAATACGAAGAGCTAATGAGACAAATAATTCCTTAGAAAGCAAAATTAGTGAATTGGGAAACGAAATATAGAAGCTCTCTAAGGAAAGTAATTTCTTAAAAAGAGAATTGAAGAAAGGGAAGCTAATGATTTTGGTAGAAATCAAGATACAACAAAACAACCCCCCAAAATGAACAAATGGAAAAAATGGGAAATATATCATTGGAAAAGCAACTGACCTGTAATATAGATCCAGGAGAGAATTGGTCTACCTGAAAGTCATGATCAAAAAAAAAAGTGTCTGGACATCACCTTTCAAGAAATCATCTGATATCCTAAAATCTGAGGGTAAAATAGAATTTGAAAGAATATGCCAATCATTTCCTGAAAGAGATCACAAAATAAAAACTCCTAGAAATATTATAGCCAAATTCTTGAACTCACAGGTTAAGAAGAAAATATTGCAAGAAACAATTCAGGTATAGTGGAGCCACAGTCAAAATAAGATAAAATTTACCAGCTTGTACATTAAAAGCCTGGAGGGCTCAGAATATGATATTCTATAAACCAATAGAGCCAGAATTACAACCAAGAATCCCCTACCCAGCAAAACTTTTCCTTCAAAGGAAAAAAGTGGTCATTTAATGAAATAGAGGATTTTCAAGCAGTTGTGAAAAGATCATAACAATGGAAATTTTGATTTTCACTTAGAGTATTTTGGAGAAGCATAAGTAGATAATCAGGAAAGTGATATAAGGGACTTAATGAAGTTTATCTGTTTACATTCCTACATAACTCATTAGAATGCTCACATTATTATGGAAGTTTGAAGGAGTATATATAGACAATTGTGAACTGAATTTGAAGGGATAATATCTTTTAAAATGATAAAATTAAAGGGTGAGAGATGAATGTACTAGAATAAAAGGAAAAGAGAAGTGGAATGGTTCAAATTACCAATCATAAAAAGAGGCAAGGAAAAGCTTTTATATTGGAGGGAAAGAGGGAGGAGAGAGTGAGTGAGTGAACCTTGCTTTCATCAGAATTGGCTCAAAGAGAAAATAACTCACATACTCAATAGAAGAATAGAACACTATCTTAAACCCTGCAGGAAAATAGAAGGGAAATGGAATATGGGAAGAGGGAAGGTTATAAAAAAGGGGACATATTGGGGGAGGGAGTGTTGAATAACAAAACACTTTTGAGGAAGTACATACATGGTAAAAAGAAGAGAGGGTGATCCAGTTAGCAATAGTATTTATTAAAATAATTTTGAAGCAAGCTTCTCTGATGAAACCACTTTTCTGAAACATAGAGGGAACTGAATCAAACATAAATAATAAGAGCCATATCCCAGTTGATAAATGATCAAAAGATATGATCTATGCCCCAAAAGCTATACATTTATGCATATCCTAACAACACTACTACAAGGCACAATTACAAAAAGATATTCAGGAAAAAAAGGGAAATTGACCTATATGTACAAAAACATTTATAGAAACTCTCCTCAGAGCAAAATATTTAGAAATTGAGAGAAGAATGCCCATCACTTAGGGAATGGCTTAATAAAATGTAGTATGGCTTAGTGATGTAATATTATTTTATGGGAAATGATGAGCAAAATGTTTTCAGGAAAAAAAAACCTGGAATGTCCTTCATGAATCAAAGCAAAGTGAAATGTGCTATATACAAAGTAATAGCAATATTCTGGAATGACCAGCTGTAAATAAATGACTGCTATTGCCAGTAATACAATCATTCACAAGCACTTATGGTGAAAAATCCTATTTATACCCAGAGAAAGAATGGATTATGTGTGATTGAACCATTCTCTCTTTCTCCTTTCTTTAACTTAATTTTTCTTGAGAGTTTTTAATTTTCATTAGGGGAAAAGATCCTTTTTTTCTTTCAAAACTTAATTTTTATGAAAGTATTTTGCATAACGTCACCTGTGGTTTCTTAATTATGGATGGAGATAAGAGAGAAAATCTAGCACTCAAATTTTAAAAATATAAAAAATTGTTTTGAATGTAACTGGGGAAATGTTTTTTATTTCTTTTTTTTAATTTAATTTTTATTTTATTTTATAATTATAACTTTTTTTGACAGTACATATGCTTGGGTAATTTTTTACAACATTATCCCTTGCACTTACTTCTGTTCAGATTTTTTCCCTTCCTCCCCTAACCCCCTCCCCCAGATGGCAGGCAGTCTTATACATGTTAAATATATTACAATATATTCTAGATACAATATGTGTGTAGAACCGAATTTCTTGTTGTACAGGAAGAATTGGATTCAGAAGGTAAAAATAACAGTTTACACTCATTTCACTGGGGAAAATATTAATAATAAAAAAAAAGAATGGTCCTCTGAAACATGAAATCTGGGATCCAAGATCATGCTGACCAGTTAAGAGTCATAAGGGCTGCTGCTGTACTGAGTCACACCGCACCATGTTGTAATGTAAAGAAATGTCACCCATTTTAATCTATTAAAGATTGAAAATTTACTCATTGTAAATATATAGAAATGACGAGGAATGAGAATAGAGTTAAAAGCAATCAAGAAAAAAGAGTATGAGCAACATATACAAGGCAGCACTAATAGGGAGATAAGAGAAAATCTGAAAATTAGAGCATTAATTCTATATTAATTTCTGGCTAACCTTGTTAATTGTATGCATGTAAAGTGGAGGCCATGGAGTGTAATGGCTAGAGTCAAAAAGACTGGGCTTCAGTAAGACTTGATTTCAAGGCATACCTCTGCCATATGTTAGCTGGCTAACACTGTTCCAGTCACTTAATTTTTCTGTCCCTCAAGGCAAATTCTCTAAGACTGAGTTGCAGAGTATTTGCTCATATATATTGGTAGAGGAGTTTTCTTGTCCAAATTTCCCTATAATAGGAAAGAAAAAGGTCTGGGGAAAATAAAACAGAACAAAACAGGGCCAACAATAAGGACATTGACAGCCACACTCTTAGGAAAAATCTGCTGCTTTTCATGGGATTGATTTAGTTTGATACTCATTTTGTTCTATATTGGTTCATCTCCACTTGTTTCTGCACATTGTCTCTAAAGTTCCTGAAGGGCTGGCTGCTTCCTAAACACTTCTCAAACAAATCCAATTCTAAAACTAGTGGAGGATAGTGCAGGGGAGGGGACTGTTGGGGATAACAGACAATATTAATAATGCTCTATTCTGAATGAGTGTCCAGAAGTATCTAATAAGCTTGAACCAAACCATCATGAAGCTTAACACATTAATGAATATGGTGTCGAACATTAAGACTCTACTCTTATATTTGGATTTTGTAATGTTATATATGGGTGAAGAGGTCACTTTATATAGGAAGGAAAGTTACGGTTTTGGGATATGCAAAGGACAGTCTGGCACTCAATAGGTACTTTTAGAAAAGTTATTCCATTAAAATGAGTTTCAATGAATGATATTATTATTATCATAATTATAAGGTCACAGATGTAGAACTAGAAGAGACAGTAGAGAGCATATAGGACTACTCCCTTATTTTATTTTATTTTTAGTATTTCATTTTTTAATTCCTTTTTAAAATTAATTTTATAATTATAATTTTGACAGTACATATTCATGGGTAATTTTTTTCACAACATTATCCCTTGTATTCACTTCTCTTCCAAATTTTTCCCTCCCTCCCTCTACTCCCTCTCCTAGATGACAGGCAATCCCATACATGTTAAATGTGTTACAGTATATCCTAGATACAATATATGTGTGTAAAAGCAAATTTCTTGTTAAACAATAAGAATTGAATTCCAAAGGTAAAAGTAACCTGGGTAGACAGACAATAGTGCAAACAGTTTACTCTCAATTTCCAGTGTTCCTTTTCTGGTTGTAGCTGTTTCTGTCCATCATTGATCAACTGGAACTGAATTAGATCTTCTCTATGTCAAAGATATCCACTTCAATCAGAATATATCTTCATACAGTATCGTTATTGAAGTGTAGAATGATCTCCTGGTTCTGCTCGTTTCATTCAGCATACTCCCTTATTTTAGACATAATGAAATACCCTTTTCAAATGTAGACAATTTGTCTGAAGGGATAAAAGCAGAGAGGATTGCTAAAGAAGTACTGAAAAAGCAAGCCCTAAAGGGGAAAACTCAGGTTAAAGGTGGAAAGTCAACTATTCCCAGCATCTAATCTGCATGTAACTAATATGACATGAGGGTTTTATATGGAACAAAGAACAATTTGATGACTATGGGACAAATATATATTACTTAAGTATGGTTTAAATGGCAAACATATAGATTTGGTGTAGCATGAGACAAATATGAATAAGTACATTGAAAAAAAAATCTTACTTTAGGACGATAGAGCTGGCAGCTTGAGACTGATCTGATTTGATCCAAATTGACCTCAAATGAGTTGAGCTTAAACTCAATTGAAGTGTCAGTGGATATCAGGAGAGACCTCAGTTGGATCTTTAGAGTTTCCATTGCCTTTTACTGCTTAGAAGGACAAACTAGAGGAACAAATTTTTTCCTTTGCTTTATCTACTACCCCTGAGATATAAAAATCCTGCAGAACCCAGCCAAGAGCGTCAACCTGGAGAAGCTCTGCAGATCCCAAACTCAAGGTTTCTTGTAGTTGCTAAAACATAATGCTACCTTTGCATCTCTGAAGGGAATAAAATTGAATGGAATATCCAGATGAGAAATAATCCTGCTCAGAAGGAGAGTAAAGGGTCCCAGAAGAGTATGGATATGCCTTGATAAACTATATTGTGGTTTTGGTTCCAGACCACCAAAAATAAAGCAAATATCACAGTAAAGTGAGTCACATTTTTGGCTCCCCAAAGTTGTTTACATTATGGTATAGTCCAAAAAGTTATATTTACATTATAATATAGTTTATTAAGTTATAATATTATTATATCTAACAAAATTATATATATATATATATATATATATATATATATATATATATGCACACATTAATTAAAAACTCTTTATTGCTTAAAAATGGTAGCTATCATCTGAACCTTCAGCAAGTTGTAATCTATTTTCTGGTGGAGGGTCTTGTGTCAATGTTGATGGCTACTGACTGATCAGGGTGATGGTTGCTGAAGGTTGGGGTGGCTGTGGCAATTTAAATAAGAAAACATTGAAGTTTAACACATTGGTTGTCTCTTCCATTCTCAAAAGATTTATTTGTAAACATATGATGCTTTTTGGTAGCATTTTATCCATAATCAAAATTCTTCCAGAATTGAAGTTAATCCTCTCAAATCCTACCACTGTTTTGCCCACGAAGCTTATGTAATATTCTTCAATCTTCTTGTGTCTCTGAGTTCAGTGAAAGAGAGGTGTTGGAATTGCTGGTTGCTGGAATTCACACAGCATTTATTCATTAAGTTTACCATCTTATATGAATGCTATTCATGGCTTCCCAAATCAATTATAAGTAACATCAAAGATCACCAACTAGAATTACTAAAAAAAAAATGATGCATAGACATGATGTGAATCCATGCTGTTGGAAAAATGGCACCAATAGACTTGCTTAATGCATCATTGCCCCCAAAACAAACAAATCATTAAAAACAAAAATAACAAAAAAAAATCCCACTATATCTGTGAAGCACAATAAAGTGAAGTGCAAAAAATGAGGTATGTCTGTAGTGACTTGAAGAGAAAAATTAGCCAAGAAATAAAACAATCAGTGCATCATTTATAAGACTCTCTTAATGCAAAAAAGAGAATCTCAGTGCCATAAATCCAGAGTTCTGATTTACCCCGGCACATGTCCTCCTTGACAACATGAAAGAGCAGGTTCTGATTAGAGAAGCAATCTAAACCTAAAATATGGGTTAAATGAAAGCTTCTTGATGCAAGAAATGGTTTCTTTTCCTTTTTTTTTTTTTTAAACTTTGGATTTCCATTGGCCAAGATATTTTCTGAAACATGATCAGTGTTCAATAAACTTGATCGTCCAAGTTCACACAGATAGCAATCATAAAAATATGTTATTTAAGCTCATCAATATGAGGTGGATTTTTAGATTTCAGTGGGCAAAAGATATCTAAGGCATGGAACTCACCATATCAATGTTACTTCTCTTTCTCTTGGTTCTCTCCACCCTAAAGCCAAATACAGACATGCCTTGAAGATAGGAGAACTGACTGCAGCTAAAAGAGGATTAGGTTTAATCAGTTGACTTCCATATGAATCCTTGAAATCACTTCCCGCAAGACTTAGGATTGTCCTTATACTTCTCTGTACCTCAGTTTATTCATATTTAAGATGAAGAGATTGGCCTAAATAACCTCTGAAGTCTCTCCCTCCTCATTCTAAATCTATAATCCTCAAAGTTACACAGTTCATGAGAGATCATCAAATTAACAAGTAATTCATAAACAATGACTCTATACCAGTTGCTACAGCTGTAAAACCAATATGGAAGGCTGCCTCTTCTACTTTCAAGGGGCTTCTGTTCTATTCAGGGATAGTGCCTCAAACTGATGCAGAAGCTACTGATTGAAGCTATTGAACCATTCCTACTTCCCTCCCAACTGTTTTCCTCAATCCTGGTCAGATTAATGTTGGTCTCATCATTCCCTTACTATTCTGGTATGTAGATAGGTACAACAATATATTTATTTTCTTTTCTCTAGGACTGTGGAAGCAATGTTATTTTTTTATTTATACCAAAGAGAGAAAGAGACAGAGACAGACAGAAACAGAGACAGAGAGAGACAGAGAGACAGAATCAGAGACAGAGAAAAAGACAGAGAGAGAGAAAAAAAGAGAGAGAGAGAGAGAGAGAGAGAGAGAGAGAGAGAGAGAGAGAGAGAGAGAGAGAGTGCAAATGGGTAAAGATTCAAAACGTCAAGATACCTGAGAATGCTTAGGAAGGATCATGATGATTATGGTACAGGTTGGTCCTGCCCTGCAATTCAGGTGCTCACTGCAGAATGATCATGAAATCCCTTTGTCAAATGAGATGTAGCTGGTCTGCTTCTCATTTCAGAGGTCCATATCCTACAGGCGAGGGTTTTTCCATATCTTCCGTTGTTGATTGCAATCTCTGTTCACCAGTCAGAAACAAACTTTGGGAAGTGGCTTCCAATCTTCTAGAAAATAGGTAATCTCGACTTGCCAGTCACTTGGAAAGAGTTGATAGGAAAGTAAGGCTGAATGATATTCATAGCTCCTTTTAAGTGGCAAATTGAAAAACCTAGTTAATCAAAAAACGGCTTTGGTTCATCACGTTTCAATATCTCTCGGCATGGCTCGATATTTTCATTTTTTCCCCTTATGCAAGCAGAACTTTTGATTACTGTCTGCATTGATCACCCTGGTGTGAATAAGCTTATCTTCTTGCATGCCAGGAAAATTCAAGCTATGGAAATGTCATTCGGACATGCGGGATTTTTCTTGTCAGACCATAAAGGATTCAATGAAAAACCAAAGCTTCAGAAAAAGCTTCAGAAAAGTCCAACTTTAGAAACTTCAGATGTCACAGCTAAAATACAGAAGAATGTCCTGGTCTCTGAATCAGATCATTGAGTGAAATATTAATTTTCCCCACAAAACTATAACTTATGATACTTTGAACAATCATATAGAGAATTATTTTTCAAATTTTGGGAAAAATACAAATGAGCTGAATTTTAAAAAAAATAAGCATTTATTAAGTGCATTGTCCCAATGTCATCTAGTTCATGTGAAGACTAGTTATACTATGCCCCCTCAAAAAGTACTTCTTAGTTTAGTTTAAAGTCCTTAGAGTTCAAACCTATAATTCAATGGGCAGTAGGGCTTGTTTGTTCACTGTATCAGGCTAATGCTACTCAATGAGCATTAGGCTTTCCCTCTGATGGAATTAGAACAGCAAATGATAGAGGGGATTGAATGAGTTGAGCAAACTGTACTGACTCCATCTTTGGCCCAATTCTGGAGTTTTCTATTCAATTATGATTCTAATTCAACTTCTATCTTGTGAAAAGACTTTATTCAGTTGTGGGAATTGGGAGAAAACTTTAATGCATTGTTTGAAGGCAGCCTTGTGTGACTGCAAAGCTGGATCATTTCTACCTAATGCTTAGAAACCTTTACCTGAGGATCTTGGTTATGCTGGCCATAAATCCAGTCAGCTCTAAAGAGGAATATAAGGAGTTTTCACACAGTTATGCATGTAGATATAGATAGATAGATAGATAGATAGATAGATAGATAGATAGATAGATAGATAGATAGATATAGATAGATATACATACACACAGTAGCTAGCTTATCTGAACACTGTCCTTATATTGATCAATCAGTTATTGTTTCCATGTTCTTTTACTTGTTTACAAATATTGAAAAAAGTGGAATACTACTTTTTTCTGATTGCTAGAAGTTAAAACTCTTAACTTTTCCTCTTCCAACTTGGAAAGTCCCTAATCTTTCCTCCAAGTAGAAATCAGATTACTTAATTTTGTATACTGGTTAATTGTTTTTTTTTTAAGTAAATGATCTTAGGTAATTAACTTTTTAAAGTATTAAAAAATATTTCTCCCCCTGTATTCTGGGTTCAGTTTTTTTTTTTGTTTTTTGTTTTTTGTTTTTTAAGTAACTGATCTTAGGTGATTAACTTTTTAAAGTATTAAAAAATATTTCTCCCTCTGTATTCTGGGTTCAGTATCAAAGCTGAAAAAGATGACTAGACCCAATTTATTGGGCAATTGGCATATACCATTTAATAGATTAATATGTCCAGAAGCTCAAGCCTATATCCAAAGTCATTTCATATTATTCAACACTCCTGTGAGGTGGGACCCTTGTATTACAGCTTAGAAAATGGAGATACATCACAGTTAAGTGACTTTCCAGGATCACTTAGCTAGTAAGTGCCAAAACCAGATGTCATGACATTTTTTTTTATTCTATGTTCAATGCTTTGTCTGCTTTATTGGAAATATCAGCATGAGGATTATGGTCAGAGAGCAGATAATAATTCACATTCAAGTCACAAATGGAAGAAATGAAATAATGTATACAAATTGCTTGACAAATATTAAAGTGTTCATTAAATTGAGATTTTTTTGTGAAAGATTTATAACTTTATTCATGTAAGGAGATCCCAGTGAGGAAACTTCTAATCATGGAGATCAGTATCCACTTTACAATGTACAGCCTTATGGGCGGGGGGTGACAGTTCTTAACTGCAAACTTGTTTAACAATATTTTGATAACTATATATCAATATAATATATTACTTTTTAAATACTGTACATTTAAAAGTTATTCTGAGGAGGGATTCATTCTAGACTAGTACTAACAGGTTCCATAACATGATGTTAATTCCATCCACTAAAGAGTTAGAGGTGGGTGCTGCTAAGAAAATAACTGATTTTCTCAGGGTCATATAGCAAGAATATATCACAGTTGGTCTAGAACCCAGAACTTTATACACTTCAGCGGACTCTCAGTCCTAAATATAAGTTATTACTATCACTATCTTGTAGTTTTTCAGAGAATAAATCAAGCACCCAACAAAGTTGAGTAAAGTTGGTTCCATTCAGATTTTAGATTTTGATTTGGAAAAATTCTGAAAGATGACCCAGTCTAATCCTATTATTTTATAAGTCAGAAACTCAATAGACTCGATATCTTTCCTAAATCCACAGGCAGCCCCAGGGGCACTTTGCCTGAGTCGGGATTTGAGCCTTTTAGCTGCCAATATAAGAGTCGTTTTCCTCCTCCATGCCATTTTTGAATTCAAACAAGCATATATTAAAAACCTACTAAGTCCTAGGCATTGGCTGGATGTACAAAGCCCAAAATCCCCTAAAACCTTTACCCATTAAAAACATGAAGCAATGCTTATACTGTAGTAGTTTCTATTTTAGGGACGCAAAGGAATAAATGCTCAGTAGACACAAAGTCCTTTTAAAGACACATCAGCAGTGAGCCAGTGGCTAATCTTAAAGTAGCTCTCAGAAAGACACTTACGTATTCAGCTTCACACAACTCTTTCACTCAGGCCTAGATCTGTATTTTTTCATCTATAAAATAGATCACGGATGGGTGTCCACTTGGTTTCCTTGCAGCGTAAGTGCTGGTCCATGAGCTCAAACTGTGGTCCTCTGCCTCGCTGTATGAGTGATATTTTGGTAAGAATGACAGCTGGGACTTCATAGCTTCTGGACCCCATTATCAACCCCTTGGCTAGAATGGTCAATGGTAATTATATTTGGAGAAAGGCCTGGATTCATATTGTTTCCTGGCATTTTATCTCTACCCTCTGCCTCCCTGAATGGATCCATCAATCTCTGACTATTATAATAGCTCATCCAGGCAGGCAATGGTCACCGTTAATGATATGGGACATGGCGGGTCCATCACAACTTCTGCCTTTTCTGGACTTTCCAGCTGCAATCCTGTTCTGACAGTGATGATGATAAGAGTGGGGAGAGAAAGCAGATGGAAAAGAACTGACTTTACAGGTTTCCATTATATGTTCCTTGAGGAGAAGATCATTTTATTCGTGACCAACACAGGCAAAATTCTGAGAAAGTGCTTCCCACCCTCATCCCCAAATAATTTATTTTGGTTTCTATTGACCAAAATGCATGGGATTCCATACTTATTCCATCTTGTTGAGTCACATTTGTGTGTGTGTGTGTGTGTGTGTGTGTGTGTGTGTGTGTGTGTGTGTGTGGCACAGTTTCCTGGATAGATAGGTGGTGCAATGGTTAGCGTGCTGGCCCTGAGACAGGAACACAAAGGTTACTTATTTGTTCCTGAAAAAAAATCTGAAACATGCAATGAGAAGAAGGTATATGAAAGTAAAAAACAAACATCCTCTTCATAGAAACCAGAACCAAAACCAAATACTCTGAAATACTGCACAAATTAAGGCTCATAATTTTTAAAAATTAAATGTATAGATTTTATTTGGCTTTTCTAGTGTGGCAAAATATAACATCTGTCAGCCTGAAGCTAGTCTTAAAGACAGCAAGATATATTTGGATTGAAGTCCCACTCTGATTGTATGATGCTGGGAAAGTCACTTAACCTTTTCATATTCTGAGATACTTACACTCCAAATTATAGAGAGACTAGTGGTCTTCATCAACATAACTGGGAATTCCATAAGCAACTAATATGCAATCCTAATGAAATCTACTAATATCCTTCTAGAGAACAATGAGAACAGTGAAAAGTATTTTTATATTGTATATATAAAAGTATATTTGTATTGTGGAAAGGAATAGCTAAGTGTCACATAGGATAAGAAGGGATAAGTGAGTTCTTATCAGCACTGGTGGAAACATTACTTCTGTAGTTGAGATCATAGGCCCTTGATATATGGGAATATATTTGTTCTACAAGATTCAACAGTTTCCTTTGTAAGACATTTGAAAAACTGGCTCAAGTTCTTAGAACTACTGATGATTTCTTTTTGAAATTGGCCCAAACTTTCATAACACGTATATTTTGGAGCTCTCACATAATCTCAGAGGTGAAATATGACTGGCTACTTAATCTAACTGAAGTGATAATTTTACTAAGAATATCACCTCATATTAAGCTCTTGCTGTATACATGCTGCAAAAACTTTATTTCAAATGCTTCCTCAGATACAACTATCAGTGGGACCCTGGAAAGTCATTTAAACTCTCTGAGCCTCTGTTTCCCTATCTGTAAAATGATGGGGGTTGGATTCATTTATCTATAACAGCTCTTCCAGGACTAGATCTATAAACAACAAACAACATTCCTAGCTCAGTACAAATTGGCTAATAATTCAAGGATGAAGAACATCATAGGTATTGTAAACTACTCAGACTTATAACCTATGTTGTTCTTTGTCCTTGAATCCTCAGCACCTGAGATAGCACGTCTTACATAGTAGATGATTGGCAATTATTAGCCAATTTGTACTGAGCTGGGGATGTTGTAGCAGATGACTTTGTATCAGTGTTTAGTTACAACATGATGACTGTGTGGTAATTGGGAAAGCAAAGTGGACTTACAAATTTCAGACTTATAAATTTAACCGGTGTACCTCAGAAAACATCACCGCTAAATTAATTTGCGAACATCTACAAGAAGTCAGAGCCATCATTCAAGAGTAGCGTGGCTCCTTGGAGAATTGATGCTGTCATGCTAATCACATTTCCAGTGACAGGCCTGGTCACTAGAGAGGCTGATTTCTTCAACATTGTGGTTGTTTTGCCTGCAAAGGTACCCACAGAGCTTGTCTGATTCCATCTGGAAGTGTCAGGCTTTCACAAGCACTTTTAGTTCTGAAACATCTTTAAACCTCAAAGCTTCCTTGGAGATGACCTGAAATCACTTTGGTTTTTACTTAATAAATCATCTTTGATGCATTTTAACAGACATCTTTTGAGGTGGATCTGTCTCATTGGTGTGGGGAATTCTTGATGAGGAAACTTTATGCCATCGAAGACAAACACTTGATTGTCTTAGAGAGTCACCTGAGTCACTGAAAAGCTTTGTGACTTGCCTTTTGTAGTATGTTTTATAAATGGGACTTGAACCCACATTTTCCTATTCTTTATTTGATACCGAGTTTCTTTCTTCTCTTCAACAGAATGAAGTAGAAATAATAGAGGAAATAAGAGAGATGCACTATTTAATTATATTTTCTTCCCCATTAAAATGTTAGCTTCTTGAAGGCAAGAATAATTTTATTTTTACTTATATTATCCCCAGTGCTTTGCCTAGAACAAAATAAGTGCTTGAGAAATGCTTATTGATTTCCTAACCTGTAATTATTGAAATTACTTCTAATATTTGACTCAATGATAAAGATAATAATGCTGAAGATTTGTTGATCAAATACGTTGCTGATGCTTTAAGTTGATGGTCAGTTTATGAAGGGAAGAACATACTCTACTCTTTGCAAGAAGGTCTTAATGATCACCATATGATGATAATGACATAATCTGAGGAAAAATTATTTTAATTAATTAACGGTTATGAAATTATCTTTTATATTTAAGACCTTCTAGCAGAGAATGAGAATATATGTGCCCCTAGCTTTATCCTAAATACCTCATTTTCCCCTCCCCTTACTTTCTTCTAAGTTCTCTGAAGTTCCTAATATTCTCTCATATCTTCTTAATAACCATTGTTCTGGAGCCTTCTGTACCAATTGATGCTACTGGCCACTCTCTCCCCTGGAGACTCTCTCTTCTGGAGAATTCAGGATGCTTCTTTATCCCACCTCTCTGCTCCCTCTTTATCACTTTTTCTAGATCCTCATCCAGGTCAAACCCAGCATTTGTGGGTAACTCCATGGCTTTGGATGGACCCTCTTTTCTTTTTTCTCTAGCCTCTCTCTTGGTGATCTTTTCAGTTCCCCAGGGTACAATTACTATCTTGATGCTAAGGCATCTGACATCTATACAGGTGGATCCTACTCCATGTTTTCCCTTGAGCTTTAGTCTCACATCACTTATTAGAAACTTTGCTCTGACTGTTCTAAACTTTCCAAATTAGAGCTTATCATCTTTTTTCCCCAGATTCTCTTCACTTCCCAATTTCTCTGTTATTGTTGAAGTTACTCTATGAGTATGAATGAATGAGAATATTCATTTCTCCAAGGTTTGCAATCTCATTCTTCAGTGGCTCCCTCTCCCTCCCTGTACCTTTTCAATCAGTTGTCACATCTTGTCATTTCTGCTTGTCCACTGTCTCCCACATATCACTCCTCTTCACTCACACAGCCACTACCTTATTTCAGGCTATCATCCTTTCCCTCCTGGACTACGATACTAGTCTCCCTGCCTTGTCTTTACTCCAGGCCATCTTCCAAAGTGCCACATTTGTAATCTTCCTAAAGCATAGGCTTGATCATGTCACTCCCCCTACTCAGTTTCTCCATTACCTTTGGAATTAAATATGGACTTCTTTATTTGGAATTTAAACATTTTCCTATGTCAAGTCCTACAAATGATGTGCCTTTGCCCACATATGGCACTCCATCTGATATCTTGGTGCCTCTGTCTTGGATGTCCCCCATGATTAAATGTTCTCCCCCTTTACCTGTCTTAGAACCCCTATCTTTCTTTGAGGCTCACCTCAAATGCTCTATGAGGCATTTTATCATCTAGCAGGTCCCTAATTGTCATTATTGTTGTAGTATTTTTTCAGTCATTTGAATTGTGCCTGACTCTCCACTCTCTTTGGAATTTTCTTGGCAAAAGTATTGGGGTCATTTACCATTTCCTTCTCCACATCATTTTTAGAGATGAGAATCTTGGGTAAACAGCTGACGCTGGATTTGAATTCATAAAGATGAGTCTTCCTGATTCCAAGCCCAGTGATGAATCGTCTAAACCACAGAGTTTCTCTCAGTTGCTAAAACACTCTCTTATTAAACTACTAAGTAACTAAATAACTAAACTTATTAAACTGCTAAATAACCTTGGATTCATTTTCTCTATGTATGTGCTGTTTCTCCCTATGCAATGTTTTCTCCCTGAGGACTGTCTTATTTTTGTCTTTGTACTTCTAGCAATCAGGAGATTGCCTAGAACTGAATAGTTGCTTGATAAAGCAATCTTTTATTGATTATGACTAGATTAACAATCACTGTTGTCGATTATTTATATTCTTAAAATTTCTCAAATGCTGTTTGTTTACTGTGATTGTCAGGGAATCCCTTCCAAAGAATCTGCAACTGCTACAGATTCACATGTTATCGTCACAGGAGCTGCTATCTGAGGGAAAAGCAGTTTAATCAAGAACGGATACCTGGGCAAGGGCTTGTGAGTTTCAAATCCTAGCATTCACAAGCTCTCATCTGTAATGTGCTCTCCTGGCAGTTACAATTACTAGTCTGTCCTAGACCCACCAGAGCACCTTTGACCACTGTCCTTTGCAGTGTGAGCTCTACCCGGCTCGCCTCCTCTGAGGCCTTCAAAGGTCTCTGGCCACAATCTCTTGAATCTATAGCTTAATAACCGGTAGCGCACTCAAGAACAACCACGTGTTATCTTAAAAGCCTTTATTATACCTACTCACATAATGCCCTAACTGATGCCCTGACTTGTTGGTTCCCGAGTGAACACTTGGTCAGAAGACCCACGTGTTCACTACCAAAATCCTTACCTCTTTCGGCTACCCATCTTGGCTTGGCCACCCAGGCTGGGGAGCCAGGGTGAACAGCACGAGGTTAAAGAGCGCAGTTGCTGCCTGCAGTGGGCTTATATAGGGCCTGTGAGGTCACACACACAGCCAATCAGCGAGAGAGTCACCCATTACAAAACTATCTCAATATGGCCAGGATCCCGCCCAAGGGCAGTCCTAATATCCACAGAAATTACTTCTGGGCCTCAATCTCCCGATGCACTGTGTCCGCCCATTTAAAGGGCCCTTACACTCATCCAATGCTTTCCTCAACTATAGGTTAACTAATTGATATTAGTAAGCTTTGGGGGCAGCTAGATGGTGCAGTGGCTAGAGCACCAGCCTTGAATTCAGGAGGACTCGAGTTCAAATCTGATCTCAGACACTTAAAACTTCCTAGCTGTATGACCCTGGGCAAGTCACTTAACCCCAGCCCCCCACCACCACCCAAAAAAAAAAAAAAAAGAAAAGAAAAGAAAAGAAAAAAAAAGAAATGATGTGATATTAGTAAGCTTTTGAAAAGGAATATTTGATGAAAAAGTAAATTATGGCCAAAAACAAGAACAACTTCTGCTCCATTAAAAAAGCAAAATTAAGAATTTAGTTTCCCCTTATTTGCATTTCATCCTTACAGAGAGTTGGCTTTAAATCAGAAAAATGGGGAAACACATGTGTACAAAAGATGTGAGACTGAAAGAATTCAATACTCCTGCCTCTGGGAGTCCTTTTCTTTTTCTCATGGTCTCTTTTCTTCCAAATTTACTTCTGATTGTAGTAACATCAATGTATGTGTTTTATCTTTGCTTGGCTCCAGTAGCTTTTTGTCATACCTAGTCATCCAAATTTCTCCTGGAAAGTTTTTTTTTTTGTTCGTATGGTTTTACACCCTCCTCACAACCATGATATTTCTCTCCATTGCCCTTTGGGTGATGTTCAGCTTGAATTCCTGGACAATGCAATATTTCATGGTTTACAACCACAGAGAACATCCTTATTAAAAAAAAATTAGATTTTTTTTGTTTCAAAGCCAAACTACCAGGAAACCCAAGGCCTGAATTCCCTTGATGCATTTCTTCTTTTGCCACCCTCCTCCTTTTTCCCCATTCATCCCCATCATCTGGCTTTTTCCTCATTCAGCCTTCTGTGCTATATCTTACAGCCCATAATATCTATGACAGCTACTTAATTGCTACATGCATTTGGACTGTTCTTTTGCAATTATATTTTAGGTTCCTGTCAATGTACCTGCTTGCCTTGAGGCTGTGTTTATATTAAATATCAATAAAAAACTGATAGCATCTACATGGAAGCAGTAACACAAAAATCATACGTCGCTGCAGGCCAGAACTGTCGAGAAGATAGACACAAGCGATGTTTAAATTTTTCTTTCTCTTTTAGGTTTATATAAAAAAAAAATCCTTTCAAACAAAAGTTAGAAATATCTCTTTGAAGATGAGGGCTAACATCCAGAGAGCTCAAGGGCCATTTTTTTTAGTTCTGATCTCATAAAAAGAACAAGTATCTGGAAATATTGGATTTAGTCCTTCTTGAGATTCATGGAATGTTAGGGACAGAAGGAACTTCAGGCATTATTTAACCCAACTCTTTTTGGAAATAAGAAAATTTAAGTCCAGGGATCTGAAATGATTTGTTTAAATTCACCCTACTAGGCCCATAAATATTTTCTTTCTGCCTAAAGAGGCATTTTGATTTATTCTTATTGATTTTGGCAAGGACAGGTTTGAGATGAGATGGAGTTGATCAAACTGCACCTGCTCTGGGCCTGTGTTTCTTACAAGGTCATTATTGGAAACCCCTTTGGAAAAGAAAGTGGTTTTATGTCCAACTCAAGTCCTCTTTCCATTTTGCTACTGTGAGGATTTTAGTTCTTTTTTTCTGTGTTTTTTAAGTGTTTGTTATGAAGGGTTAGCTCTCAATAAAACAGGATTTCATGAGATACAAAGACAAATCTATCATGAGGACTTGTGAGCACATGGATTATGAAGAGAATTTCTAACAGCTCTGGAATTTATTGAAAACACTTCTCAAAATCTGAATATACAGTTTTGAGCAATAACCTTAAAGGTATGGGCAAATAGGATTGAATGACAAATGTATAGCTTGCCTAGGGACCTGTTCTCAATGCTAAGTAGCTTAACCTTTTTATCACTGTTTCAATAATGGCATAGATGTTACATTCATCCAATGTGTAGTAGACCTTAAGGTAGGAGGAGTAGCTTACTCATGGGATGGCAGGTGCAGAATTCATAAGGGTCTTAGACAGTAAGACACTGGGTCAAAATGAGCAAGAATTTGTTATAGATAAATACAAATCTTGTAGTTACATTTTAAAAGTCAGTCTCATGGGGGTAGAGCCAAGATGGCAGAGAGTAGATACCTCTTTATCTTAGCTCCTCCTAGTACCCCTCAGATCAATATCAGATGAAGCCTCTGAACTGGTTTTAGAGTGACAGAACCTACAAATATTTGGAGTGTAACAAATTTCCAGCAGAAGATACTTTGGAAGAACTTTAGAAAAGGTCTGCTTCAATCAGGCAGTAACACTTCCTCACATACAAATCAAACTCCAAGAAATTATTTTACAGAGCTAGAAAAGGTAATAAAATTCATCTGGAAAAACAAAAGGTCAAGAATTTCAAGGGAAATAATAGAAAAATGAAAATGAAGGTAGCTTAGCTGTGCCACACCTAAAGATATATTATAAAGTGGTGGTCATCAAAACCATTTGGTATTGGCTAAGAAATAGAGTAGTTGATTAGTGGAATAGATTAGTTTCACAGGACAAAATATGTGATAACTATAGCTATCGAGTGTTTGACAAACCCAAAGACCCAGCTTTGGGGGTAATAACTCACTATTTGACAAAAACTGCTGAGAAAATTGGAAATTAGTGTGGCAGAAAGTAGGTGTTTACCTACACCTAACACCCTATACAAGATAAGGTCAAAATGAGTTCATAATTTATACGTAGAGATATAAGCAAATTAGAAGAATACCTATGAGGTCTATGGGGAAGGAAGGAATTTGTAGCCAAAAAAGATCTGGAGTTCATTATTGAACACAAAATAAATAATTTTGATTATATTAAGTTAAAAAAATTTTGTACAAACAAAACCAATGCAGACAATATTAGAAGGCAAACAATAAACTAGGGAAAACTTTTTATATTCAAGCATTTTGATAAAGGCCTCGTTTTTAGAATATATAGAGTATTGACTCAAATTTATAAGAATTCAAGCCATTCTCTAATTGATAAATGCTCAAAGAACATGAACAGACAATTTTCAGATTAAGAAATTGAAATCACTTTTAATCATATAAAAAAGTGATCTAAATCACTATACATCAGAGAAATGTGAATTAAAACAACCTTGTGGTACTACCATATGCCTTGCAGATTGGCTAAGAAGACAGGAATAGATAGTGATGAATGTTGGAAGGAATGTGGGAAAAGGGGGACATTGGTACTTTGTTGGTAAAGTTGTGAACTGATCCAACCATATTGGAGAGCAATTTGTAATTATGCCCAAAGGGCTATCAAATTGTGCATACCCATTGATCCAGAAGTGTTTCTACTGGATTTGTATCCCAACAAGATTATAAAGGAGGGAAAGGGACCCACATGTGCAGAAATATTTTTCATAGCCCTTTTTGTAGTGGCAAGAAACTGGAAACTGAGTGGATTCCCATCAGTTGGAGAATAGCTGACTAAGCTATGATAAATGAGTGTAAGGAAATATTATTGTTCTATCAGATATGATCAGCAGGATGATTTCAGAGAGGCCTGGAGAGACTTAATGAACTGATGCGAACAATGAACAGAACTAGGAGATCATTGTACATGGCAACAATAAGATTATATGAAGATCAATTCTGATGGACAATGAGATGATTGTGGCCAGTTCCAATGATTTTGTGATGAAGTGAGCCATCTAGACCTAGCGAGAGGATTGTGAGAACTTAGGGTAGATTACAACATAACATTTTCACTCTTTTTGTTGTTGTTTGCTTGCATGTTGTTTTCTTTCTCATTTTTCCCCTTTTGCAGCATGATAATTTATAAATATCTATATTAAATTTAATATATATCTTTAATGTATTTAATATATATCAGATTACTTAACATCTAGGGGAGGAGATGGGGGAAGTGAGGGAATTTGGAATATAAGGTTTTTGCAAGGGCCAGTATTAAAAAATCATCCATACATATGTCTTGAAAATAAAAAAGCTTTAATAAAATATTTAAAAAAATAAAATTTTTGAATTTGTAGGTCTACGAAATGCTATAGATCTGTATTTACCATGATTTCACCAAAACATTTGCTCAAATGTCTTGCCATTCTTGTCTCATAGTAGACATGTTGGACAGGTAAAAAAAAAAAAATCAGACTCTTAAATAGAAGACAAAGAATATGATTACATAATAGTTTGTATAAAAAATCTTGGCAACTTCATGAAACACAAACTTGATATAAGACAACTTTCTATCAATAAGTGATATGGCAGCCACAGAGAACTAATGTAATCATAGACTATACATTAAGAGAGGGATAATGCCAATCTCTACTGGGCAGCAATATGGCTCAATGATTAAAATAGTGAGTTTAGAGCCAGGAAGACCTGAGTTCAAATCCAGTTTCTGTGACCCTGGACAAGTCACTTAATCCTATTTGCTTCAGTTTTCTCATCTATAAAATGATCTGGAGATGGAAATGACAAACTCCTTCAATAGCTTTGCCATGAGAAACCCAGATGAAGAGTTGGACATAGTGGAAATGACTGACCAATAATAACAGTGTCAACAAGTCTGTGCCATTTCCTTAGGATATTTGAACTATTACCATCAGTCTTGAATAATACAGTGCAGGGACTGCATTGATAACCTAGAGAAAATTCAAAGAGGACAAGAATGATGAAGGACTATGGCAGATGAGAATCTATTAAGGAAACCAGGGAGAATTAATCTAGAAGAGACAAGATTCAGAGGAAACATGATCATTTGCTTCTATTATTTGAAACACTCTCATAGGAAAGAGGATCACCCAAAGGAGAAGCAATTGGAAGAGATTGCAAAGGAACAAATTTAGGTTTGAAGACAGGAATTACTAGGTAACAATGACAGAAATCTTCCAAATATAAGAGGTTGCCTTGGAAAATGATGAGTTTCTTTTCACTGAGTTTCCTAAGTAAAAGTAAAAGTAAAAGTCTACAATTTTTTTTCAGAAATTTCTTATAATGAATACAAGCAAGGAAAAGTAATTCTCCCAATGGCTGCATACATATATTATGTGTATACATACACATACATATACATATATATATGTGTGTGTGTATATATGTATATGTATATGTATATGTGTATATATATATATATATGTGTATATATATATGTATGTGTGTATATATATGTATATGTATATATATGTGTGTATGTGTATATATATATGTGTGTGTATATATGTATATCTATATATAGATAGATAGATAGATATAGATATATACATGTCTCATTGTATACCCTAAATTCACCACCTCTTTGTATGAATATCAAGTTGCATCACTGGAACATCTCCATAGATCATAAAACTTAAGCCTGAAGGCCCCCAAAGGCAAACAAATTTAAGTCCTTAATTTTACAAGTAAGAAGAGTGAGGTTTAAAGAGGCACCACCTTGTGATTTGGGGAGATTGGTAAATCAGGTAGCTTGGAGTAGATATATTCCTTATTCCTGATGTACACAGACAAGCACATTCCCACATGTCCTTTGTTTTTCTTCCTCAATTGTAATTTTATGAATCTATTTCGTAAGTAATTTTATCTCCATCAACTTTGAGCAGTCCTTTTTCTATCACTGAACATTTTAGACAGCCTACTGGAAGAACCTGGAAGGTCTGTGATTCGCCCAGCACTACTCAGCCATGCTGGATCATGTATCGGAGACAGAATTCCAACCCCAACCTTCCTGACTTAAAAGAAAATTTGCTAAGCACAGAACTGAACTCCTCTTCTTTGGGTGACTTACAGTTACAATGTCAATCATGATTAATGTCTATTTGTGGCAGAGGTGCTGGGTTAATAGCAAGGAAAAATCTACTTTTTGATGGTTTATTCTAGACATTAATTTGGTTCAGGAAATGAGCTGTAGTGCACCTGTGTGAAGATTCACTTTCCTACTACAATCATATCTCACTCATGGCTTGGAACTAGCCAAATGTTTAAAAAGTCTAAAAAAAGTTTAAAAGTTTAAAAGATTATCTTGAGTTAGCTACAATTTCAAAAGCACTGTGTGTGTATATATACACACACACACACACACATTTATATATAATTTTATATATATGGGGGTGTATGCATATAGTCTCAACAATCAATAACATTCATTAAGCACCTACTATATGAAAGACACCAGATTTATACAAAGACATAAGCGAGACAGTTATGGCCTTCCAAAAGTTTGTTTTAATATAGTGAAACAAATTTACAGAAAATGAAAGGTGGGCCCTTTCATTGCAGGCTTCTTTAAATACAAGGGAGACTTCCTTTTCTGATTTCCTGATATAGGCAATGGCACTTAAATTGAATCCATGGAGGAAGTTAGCCAAGATATTATTATTCTCATTTTATTGTTGAAAAAACAAAGCAAACCTGAGACATAGATGGGTTTAATGATTTCCCCAAAGTCCCACAGAGCTAGTGAATGGCAGAGGCCAAACTTGGATTTTGCTACACTATTATTCCCATTGTACCAATCATGGCTGCCAATTCATGCAATCTAGAAGAGTTTACGATGCTAGGAATAGCTTGCCAGCTCCTGGCAAGGAACTCCTGACTCCATGTCGGAGTTCCCCATTCTGTCTTCTATTCTGGAGATATTTCCCTTCTTCATGCTGCATCCTGGTTTTATTTACTATTCCACCCAATTCCTACATACTTCAGGAGACCTTTCTAACTCCCCAGCTCATGCTCAGCCTTCCCTCTGAGGTTACCTGCCTTTTGCACTATAAAGATCTTGTATATACATAGTTATTTCCTTTTTTATTATAGCTTTTTATTTACAAGATATATGCATGAGGAATTTTTCAGCATTGACAATTGCAAATCCTTTTGTTCCAACTTTTCCCTTCTTCCTCCCCACCCTTTCCCCCAGATGGCAAGTTGACCAACACATGTTACATATGTTAAAGTATAAGTTAAATACAATATATGTATACATATCCAAACAGTTATTTCTCTGTACAAAAAGAATCGGACTTTGAAAAATTTGCCTGTGAAGGAAATCAAAAATGCAGGCGGACAAAAATAGAGGGATTGGGAGTTCTTACATAGTTCTTTCTAAGCCATCCCTCAATTAGATTGTGAGCTCCTTGTGCATAGACATGGTACATTTGCCTTTCTTTGTACTCCTATCTCTTAGTATAATGCCTGGAACTTAATAAATTATTTAATAAATGCCTTTAAGTGATCATTTAATTACCAGAATGGATCATAGACTCAACCTAGATTTCAGTCTTATCAATCAGCATTTATTAAGTATCTATTGTGTGCCAGACACTATGCTGGATTCTGGGAAGATTAAGACAAATGTGAAATAAAACTTAACCCTCTAAGAGTGGAGTTCTGACCATTCCTTTGTGTGAATGACTTTGAACAAAAGGGGGTGACTTTTGTCATCTGTCAACTGGAGAAATAGTGTCTCTATCCCCGTCCTCATCGGTACTTATGAATAAGAATGTAAGCATTTTATGAACATTAAAGGGATTATAAGGCTCTTTGACAGCAGATGTAATTGGTTGGATTAACTTTGATTTTGATAATTTCTATGTGTTTTAAGCTTTGAGGGCTGGAAATTTGAGGAGAGAGAAAGAGAGAGAGAGAGAGAGAGAGAGAGAGAGAGAGAGAGAGAGAGAGAGAGAGAGAGAGAGAGAGAGAGAGAATATATGTATTGATATGACTCATAATGGATTTGTCCATCAAGCATACTTATATTCAAGATTGTCATCCAGTCTCTATTTGAAACTTGCAAGACCAATGGCACATTGAGTTCCCCTCATTTAATTTCCTATTTCCCAGGAGGACAGTAGGCAGTAAGTCATTGATACCATTCGTCTCGCCCACTTAGTATCACCAGGCTTTGGAAAACACACATAAACACACATGCGTGCGTGCCATTTATCAAATAGTGAGTAAACAAGCATTATAAAATGGAAATATTTAGGGAGATATCTTATTTCAGCATTTCACATATATTTATGGACTCTATCTCTAGTAGTACAAGCACTGAATTAATTATCACTGGGAACTATTCATTATTTATATATGTTCTAATTAGGATGAATGAGCATGTTGTCACTGAAAGACAAGAAGTGAAAATTGGGCAGTTCTGCTCCCTCTGAATGGGGCCTTCAGAATATTGCTGGCAACCCAGCTTGTTGGAAGTTTAATGTCAATGCCTGTCATTATGTAATCTCTAGTTCATCGCATGCCTGATTTAGCATAATAGCGATTCATTATAATAATAACGGCACTTTACATATATTAACTCATTTGATCTTCACAAATCCCCAGTGAGGTAGATCTGATTATTATCCCCATTTTAAAGATGAGAAAGCCAAGGCTAATAAAAATTAAGTGACTTGCCCAGAATCATACAGTTGGCAGGTAGGTGAGATTTCCAGGTCTGGAGTCAGAAAGACTCATCTTCCTAAATTCAATTCTGGCTTCAGACACTTGCTAGCTAGATGACCCTGGGCAAGTCACTTAACTCTGTTCCCCTCAGTTTATTCATCTGTAAAATGACCTGGAGAAGGAAATGGTGAAGGTGAAATGGAGAAGGAAACACTTTGGAATCTTTGTCAAGAAAACTCCAATTGGGGTGACTGAAACAACTGAACGACAACATACAATTAATAAGTCTATGAACCCAGGGTTTGATTCTCAGCTCTAGCTACTGTCCCACCTAGATGGCCCATTATGATGAGGAACTGATAAATTGTTCCAAATATAGTAAGGAAAACCAAAGATCTCTTTCTTGACAACAAAGTAACCACTAATGGCAAAGTTAGTTATTTAACAGTAACAGAATATAATTTTGTGTATTGCTATTTTGTTGTAAGGTATATATTAGCCACCATTATATTCCCTGTAGACCACAGATAGATAAAAATAGGAGAAGTCAAAGAAATAAGAATTTATATAGTGTGTGATATGAGGCTACATTGCAACAAGTAGTTTTTATAAACATCTCATTTGATCTTCACAAAAAGCACAGCAAAGTAAGTGCAGTTATTAACCCCATTTTACAGATGAGGAAAATGAAGCAAACAGAAGTTATACAAATGGTAAGTATCTAAGGCTAAGCTTGCCTTATATCTTCCTGACTCCAGGTCCAGTGCTCTTATCTACTGCACTGTTGCTGTTACTGAATTGTTTCAACTGTATCTATTCATGACCTCATTTGCCTTGGTAAGAATACTGAGATGGGTTTGCTGTTTTCTTCCTCATCCCATTTTACAGATGAGAAACTGAGGTTAGGTACTTTCCACTGTCGGAGTAACCCTCAAATATCTTGAAATAAGATCATGTAAAGTAACATTGCCTTATATTCAGAAGATTACTGGAAATAATTAGGAAGTGGGATAAATCTGAAATCATGTCCTCTGACTCTAAAGAAACAGTTAAGTCATGTTCCTAGAGTCCCACTTGTAGGAAGTGTCTGAGGCCACATTTGAACTCAGGAAGATGAGTTTTTCTGATTCCAAGTCCAGTGATCTATCTACTGCATGACTCAACTGACTAAATACCTTGGACAGTTACCCTGTAAGATTTTTGTCAGCCCTGTGATTTTATCCTAGATATAATAGTGAGGTATTGAAGCTTCAAGGGAGAAACATGGCCCAAATTATGCTTTAGAAGTTACTACTACTTTTCCATAGAAAAGAAAATTTAACTACAACTCAACTCCAGACCTCCCTCCTTGCTTGCAAATATTCATTTGAGATGGTACTTGACTTGAAATGACTTGAGACACTTGTCCAAGGACACAAGATGCTATTTCTTAGGGACAAGACTTGAACTCATGTGTTCTTTCTTAAGCCCCTTCTAGTTCAAGTTGACCTTATGAACTCCTTTCTTTAGAGTCAGAGGACATGATTTCAGATTTATCCCACTTCCTAATTATTTCCAGTAATCTTCTGAATATAAGGCAATGTTACTTTACATGATCTTATTTCACGATATTTGAGGGTTACTCCGACAGTGGAAAGTACCTAATTTCTGATTTGCCTGCATGTTGCTGCTATCTATCCATTTACACTGGAATAATTTGGTTGATCTGTGATTTTTAATGGCATAAATACTCACTTGCAAAATGGGGCTTTTGAAACAGAAACTGCCATGGCCTCCTGAACAGAATGTAGGATTTGGTACTAGGAAGAAAATGTCCCAGAGACTCTTGTTGATTGTCTTTCTCCATCTCCTCTCACAACAGGGGAAACAGCCACTTGGCCCAAGTTGATCCATAACATGACTCTCCCTTCTTGTCTCCTTTCCTTTCTGTCCTTTCAGATCCTGCAATCGTCAATGGTGTGTACTGGTCGGAGTCCTTAAACAAAGTGTTTGTAGATAATTTTGACCGAGACCCTTCTCTGATATGGCAGTATTTTGGAAGTGCAAAAGGATTCTTTAGACAGTATCCAGGTGAGTAATCAAATGTAAGAAAATTAGACTATGAGCCAGACAGCATCAATGCTCTAAGGTCATCATCTTTGTCCCCCACCTCCTTAGATTTTTGTACCAATAGCTTCTTATCCTGCTGTCTGACTATGGCAGCCTTGGATTCGTGCAAGCCATCAATCAACTGATATTGAATAAGTTCCTACTGTGTGCAAGGAACCAGGGAGATGGATACATTAAAATGATACAATCTCTCTACTTAGAAAACTTTGATTCAATTTAAAATTTAATAGCAAAAGACCACAAATTCCAGCAGGTCCTGTTGGGTTTGCCCGGAAGAAGTCCAGGGGAAAATACAGAACTTCACCATGATTCTCCACCAGGAACACTCATCATCTAGAAATTGACCACAGGAAATGGAAGTTTTGTCTAGATTATTTCATAAAATCCACCCTTAGGACCAAGAGATCATAGGTTCATGGATGCAGATCTGAAAGGGACGTTAAAAGAACAATCCCTCATTATCTTTATTATGCCACAGAAATATTAATGCTTAATATTAATACCTTAGTAACTCTAGGGTGCTTTTTCATTTATTATTTCCCACAACAACCTTGGTAAATAGGTGCTGTTATTCTCCCCATTTTACAGATGAGGTAACACGACTCATCCAGAGTTACTCAGCTAATTTCAGAAATAACATTTAAAGCTAGGTTTTAATAAGGCAAACATAGCAATCTATGCCTTGCTGCAGACAAAATATGTTCACCACTGGAATAATATCCATGTGCTCAAAGCTTTCTAAGTACCTGCAACTGTCCCCTTAAATTCCAGCTTCCCCCAGCCTCCCTTTTTTTCCTCCTCCTAAAATTGAGAATGTTGCTGCTGATGATGGAGAAATATCCCTTGAGCAATGATGAAGGCCTTCAGGTCAGCATAATAGCTGTCTATTATACTTATGTCTCCTTCTATATCCCTTTCTTTATTGGTTTTCTTTTCTTATTTTGCTTGACTCCTTTTGTTAACAAGAAGATGTGTTAGCTTGCAGTTTTAGTTCAAGCTTAGCTTTTGTCACTTATTTGCTTGGAAAGCCATATGACTTCTCCAGCCTCATTTTCATTCTTAGCAAACCCATTTTGCAACTGAGAAACTGAGGCTCATGGAGAGGAAGTCAGGATTTGAACCCATTTCCAAATATAGCTTTCTTTCTATTGTACATGCCTCTGACACTTACAGTGTGATCTGTACTGGTAGAAGGCCCCTGCCCCAATGAATTCAGGAGTCCTTGAAGAACCGGAGGCAGGGAAGTAGCAGGAGATTGTTTATAAGAGACTAGGGTGACTCCTGTTTTTGCAGTAGAAATCCAGGGCTTGCCCAGCCTCAGTATACCCTCTATTGAATTGTTGATTGGTTCCTTGGATGCAAACCATCTTGGAGGCAGTCTTCTAAACCCAGGATCGATATGGATAGATACTCCCATCCTGAATTGTTGGCTCCTAAAGATAAGAGCCTGAAAAAAATCCATTTCTCATCTGATCTTCAGCAGCTTTTGGGAAAGAGCCACTGACTGCAACAAACCTGATCCAAAAATGCCGGCAGCACAACTCACCCAAATGGACCGTATTTGTCAGAGAATCTGCCCAGTTTCCCTCTGCCAAGCAGGTGCGGCCTTCGGGGCTTTCCTGAGCTGCTGCTTGTCTGTGGTGGCAGGGAGATTTCGTTCTGGCTTTGTTAGAATTTTAATTAAAACGGGAAGTTTTAATTTTACTTACAAGTTGTAAGAACGTGACTTCAGGCTACAATTTACTTGGCATTCCAGCTGTAGAAATCCTCTAAAAGAAGTAAAAGGAAGAGAAAGCCCCATATAATCTTAGAGCAATTAAGGGGAATCATTTATGTTTTCCTTAAATAAAAGCAATCACCTGCTACCTCGGTGCAGTAAGCTAAATGTACGTTTCCTGTGGTCAGGCCCCTCAGTGGTATTGTTGGCCAGGGCACCCATCCTGGAAAGCATCCCTTTCTGACAGCTTCATGGCAGGTTCCCCTGACCATCCCATAATCCCTCTGCTCTCTAGCCACACCCCACACAGCCCATCTCAAGGTTTCCAAATGTTAAAGAATAAACAGTTGACTTCAATCAACTTGACAGGAAGCACCCGGCTAAAAGTATTGTGGTCTAGCATTGTGATCTGTTAAAGGCAGAGGAAGATAAAAAGAGTTGAGCACAGATGCTGCTGAAATTGTGGCAGAATTTGGAAGAAAACATGTGGGAAAACCAAGGAAAATTTTAGCCTTGGAGTGGGATTCAGCAATGGTAGGAAGGAGGATAATCCCAGGCCCGATCTGTCCTAGCTGGATGTGCCAGCAGAAGCTCTGGTTACTGGAACTTCAGAAAGGCAGGAACAAAAACCCTCATAGAAGATGAAACTTTTTACTGGTGAGACTTTTCACTGGAGCCTACTGGCGTGTGAAGGAGACTTGCATTTGAAGTGAGAGGATCTGGATTTGAATCCCTGCTTTATCATTCTACTCTGTGAGAAGTGATATGGCTTAAGAGATCCGGCCTAGGTTTGTAGCATGGGTGGGAATCCTGCCTCAGACCATTATTAGATGTGTGACTAAGCACATCACTTAAATTCTCAGAGCTCTAGTGACCTCATCTCTAAAGGAGAAAATAATAGCTGTAAGCTATTACTGTTATGATGAAGGACATGTGAAATAACCCATGGAAAGCACTTGGAAAACCTTAGAGTAGTGATATCAAATTCAAAGAGAAGTGGTCATTAAACCATGCTGCCAGCTGTAGATTGACTAGGAAAACTGGCACATTGATATTACCTTTTATTCTATTTTTATTATTTTTATTCTCTTTCATATCCCTACCCACAATTAAGAAACCTTAAAGATTTCCTTAAAAGTCAAGTTGTGAGAAAAAAAAAAAAAAAACAAAAAAAAAACAAAAAAACAAAAACAAAAACAAACAAACAAACAAACAAAAACACATAGATTTCTGGCCCTAATGAAAATTTTTTAAAATCTCAAAAAATTAAGTTAAAAAAAAGAGAAAGATAAGAGAGAGAATGAGAGAATGCTTTGATCTGTATTGGTTCCTTCTCTTGGGATGAAGAGGACTTTTTGTCAGAGTAGTCATGGTTGATTTTACTACTGAGAATATTAAAATCGTTTGCAGCAAGTCATCCCAGAACATTGTTATTTTGTATACAGTATATTTCATTTTCCTTGAGTTCTTTTTTTCTCTCTCTAAGAGCATCCTGCTCATCATTTCCCATAAATAATAATATGATGGAATAATGACGGAATACATATAACACTTAATTGATCCATTGTCCAAGTGATAGGAATTTCCTCCATTTCCTTAGACTATTTTTGACAAGCCAATTGAGCTTAAGTGACATACCCAGTTGGTAAAAGTCAAGTGAGTGAATCTGGCTTTGAACTCAGATCCTCCTGACTCCAGGGCTAGTGCTCTAACTACTGTACCATCTTGCTGTCCCATTTAACCCATTATTAAAGCAAGTTGTTTGTCTTCTCTGGGCCTCAGTTTCCTCATCTGTAATATGTTTATACTATGTGACCTGTAAGGTTCCTCCTAGATTTGATTTGATGAGACTATTATCATCTTGGGCTGGTCATTCAGTTTCTTCAGCTGTAACCTGAGGGCAAAGGGCTTCATAACTTCTGAGTCTTCTTCCAGGCTGGCCTATATCTTATTTAGAAAAAAAAATAAGTGTGCCACTGGAATTTGGGTACCATCTTGAAATTTATCGTGGTCCTTTCAGTTCATGTTGCAAAAGGCTTCTGTCATCACTTCCACACAAATAGTGACTGCTTTCCTCTCTGCTGATGTTACTAAGGTGTTAGGATTGTTACTAGGTGCTAAATCGGTACTTAACAATTTTCTAGCTCAGAGTTCACACCTTTAAAGGAGTTCAAACCTTTAAAGGAGTTTATACCTTTAAAGGAGCTTGCTCATTGGTTTTGTAAGGAGTTCCCACAAGCCCATTCTCTGGGAGGATATAAGGAGCCAACATTGAGTGGGGGAGTCAGTCTGTATTGGGTCAAGGAGAAGACTTTCCAGGAGAACTTCAGGGAAGTTTGGGAAGATTCAGAGCAAGGATTCAGTAGATTTGCAAGTCCAACAGATTCACAAGTCTAAAGGAAAAGCCTGCTCATGGACTTCCAGGAGATTCACATCTAGGATTGAATTCTGGGAAACCCATAATCCCACACTCTTGGAGGCAGAGTCTGATTCATTCGCACGGCTACCTTCATGCTGGCTGGAGGCTTTGGATTCAGGGGGAGCTAGAGACTGAAGCTGGCTGGAGACATTTTGACAGGAAAAGATTCAAGACTTTGAAGGACACAATTCAGAACTTGGAGGGAAGATTTGGAAAGAGACAGTAAAGGACTTTAACTCCTGGCTGCATTTTGGGATTATTAAACTGGAACTAAAACTAAGACTGGCTCCAGAAGCTCCCTAAGAGATCTGCCCCCAGAGAATGATCATAATTTAGACACAACAGAACATCACACTAAGGGATACCTGTACAACCCCCAGTAAAGAAAGTGCTGATTCTGGTACCTTTTCACTCTGAAAGGTGGGGGATTCTCTTGTGATTATAGAATCTGAGAACTGGAAGAGACTTTAGACCCCAAGATTTACTTATATTTCATTGGAGAGGAAAATGAATCAGTCAATCAATGGGCATTCATTAAGCAGTCTGAGCCAGACACTGTGCTAAGTACAGTGAATAAAAAAAAATCAAAATGATCCCTACCTTTAAAGAGCTTACATTTTAATCAGGGATATAACATGTAAGTCACTAGGTGCATACAAGATAGATTCTGAATGTAACAAAGAATGGAGGAACCTGTAGGACAACTAGGATAAAAGCATGGTGATGGGAAACAAAGTGTGCTTGATGGACTTTAATTATTACCTTAATTTTTTAAAGCATTTCCAGAATCAGTGTATACCCCCACATACATACACACATTTCCCACTGCCTAACATCCTTACATATAGTAGATAATTATAATTTTTTTCTTAAATCAATAAGTATCAACCTACATGAAAAATTAGATTCAGGGATAAACATAATATAAATTCTATGGTAGACACAATTATAGACCATTGGCCTTTTGGTCTTGCTGGCAACTTGCCTGTTTCTGAGTTTGTCCTTTTTCAGTAGTCCCAGAGCAAGTCATTTTCAGAACTTAAACTTGAAATTGAGGTTCTGCCATCAGGTTTTGCTAATGAACTTTCAGTTGCCAAATGGGTGTTCCAGAAATGTTGAGAAAACATTGGAGGATCCTAGTAAAATTATTTTCTTCCATCATCCTTTGTATGATGTGCATACATTACAAGAAAGGAGAAAGTTAGCTAAGAGTCATCAGTAGCAAGAAAGGTGATAATCTAGAAGCCAAGAGACTCCTTAGCATTGAAACCCTATAAAAGCCACTTTGATTTTGATGAATCAAGGCCATATCCCAAATTCAGTCACCATTTGTATTCATGTTGTCACCCAGCTTCCTTCCTGGCTCACTCTCAGTGACAGACCGGTGGTGACTGATGGCCGAGTTACGCTCCTCTGCCCACTCAACAGGTCAAGCCCCAGGAAAATGATTTCCCCAAACTCCAGTCCATCATTTTCATAGTGTCTCTGTTGTAACTTATTCATTTATAATCGAGCATATTCTTTCAAGAGGTTGATAAAAGAAAGGACGGACAAGTGAAGGTGAAGATTTTCATGGAGGATAAAACAGGCAGCTTTAGGGAAAGTGAAGAAATGCCCTATTCTTTCCTAGCTGAATGGAAGCCTGTAGAATTGTATCTTCAAGATAGGTTAGTCCTAACCTTCCTACAATATGGCACCCTTTAGAGAAATATATGGGTCATGAGCCATTGGGTATTTTTAGGGATTATGAACTCTCTGAGCACAGGCCCTGTGCCTTACTCAAACGTGTATACCCCCACATACATACACACATTTCCCACTGCCTAACACCCTTACGTATAGTAGATAATTATAATTTTTTCTTAAATCAATAAGTATCAACCTACATGAAAAATTAGATTCAGGGATAAACATACTATAAAATCTATGGTAGACACAATTATAGACCATTGGCCTTTTGGTCTTGCTGACAACTTGCCTGTTTCTGAGTTTGTCCTATTTGTCTTAACTATCATGTAGCAGCCAGATTTGGCAGCTCACAGAATATCTAAAACTGCACATCTGCATTCGTCTCCCTCCAGAGTTTATTGCATAGTCTATAAATCATGTGCATAAATAATACAACAAACAATGTGTCCATCATCTCCCATCACTATACAAATCCAGGATAGGTTGTATTGGGAAAATATAGGTATTAAGAGAATTTCTTTGGAGTCAAGACTGGACTCATTGCTATTTACCCATCATTTTGCTTTTCGTTAAGTTTTCTTCTTCATCCTCTGCATGGAGTGGATAGCGTCAAAGTGACTGAGAAATGACTTACCTAAGATCTTCTGTAAACAAATGAGTGATATCAAAATGTCCACATGGCTGTAGCCATTGTTATTATTCATAATTATTCCCAGCTTATCTTATTTTTTCTGATTTCCTAATTTTATTTTATTATCCCTTGTAAATTGACAAATGAACTGAGAATCTTAGAAACTCAGAATTAACAAGGACTATAGAGACCATCTGGCCCATTTAGTATAGTGCTGATCACAGTGATTGATCTTCTCCATCAACAGCTACCTGCTCTAAAACATGCTCCAAAAGTGGAATCCAAACCTTGTTGGCAACCCGTTGGGGACCAAAAATCCCTCTAATGCCTTTAGGCCCCTCAATCTATGTTTGATCAGTTTTCATTATTAGAAAACTCTTGATATTGCATCTAAATCTGAATCTGTGCCACTTCTACTCAGTGTTGCTTCTTCCCACTCCTGGAGCTAAACCTAAGAAGTCTAAATCCTATCTGTAAGCCCAATTTTGAAATATTGGAAGGCGACAATTGTGTTTCTTTAAATCTGCTCTTTCTCCAACTTCCATAGATAAAAACCTCAACTCTTTAGGCTGCCATAAAGAAAGGGTTGACAATCTGAACTTGCAATCCACTAAAGCTCCTAGTTCTTTGCTGGATTAATTGTTGCTGAATTTCATCTTATTTTCTTGAAGATGATTTTTTGAACCAAAGTGTAAAACTTTGCACTGCTCATTATTGCACTTAATCATTAATTTCATCCCGACTTTCTAGCCTGTTAAGATTGTTTTGAAACTTGAGTCTGTCACAGGTTAGCTGTCTTTCCCAGCTTGCTTAACTGCTTTTTTGTCAGTATACTATCTACATTTTTGACCATGTAATTGATGGAAATATTAATTATACACAATAGGGTCAAGTACAAATGCTTGGACATTCTCTGGAGATATCCTACCAAGTAGACATTATGAAGTCATAACTCTAAGTCTGGCCACATAGGCCACCTACTTTATCCTTCCATTTAGAACTCAAGAAACCGAGGCCCAGGAATATTTAGTCACTTGCCTTTGATTACACAGGTATCAGGAGAGATTTGAACCCAGGTCCTCTGACTTCAGAATTATTTCACTGTTCCAAATTAATGCATTAAAGATTACTCTCTTTGATCATTTTAGTGGCTCCAGAGTTTCCTTAATTCTAATATTTTCTGCCTCACATCACTGTAGCTTTCTTACCATTATCACAGAGAAGATTTTGTCCATTGGTCTATGTCAATCTAATTTAATGATATCTAAAATGTTTCCTTGATTTCAATCGACTGTTAGTGACCCAATTAAAAAAGGAAACAGGTCCATTTGGTCAGACTGGTTTTGATCTTTATGGTTACCAAATTACATAACCTCTTCCTAACATACAAAGGTGAGCAAATAACAAATCAAATGAGCAACGTGACCCAGCATACAACAAGAGGATTAGACTGAAAGGCAGACAAAACAAATTGTGCCATTGAAAAGTGAGAATAGAGGGGAGTAGTAAAGGGGACACATGAGAACATGATGATTCCTTTGTGCACTGTCTATAGTTGGATGTTATCCATTTATATCAGCTTCAAGCACTCTGTGGCAGCCGGTGGACATAGTAGAAAAAGCACTGAATTGGGGTTCACCAAGATCTGAGCTTTAACCTCACTTTGGACATGTACTAGCTGTATAATACTGCTCAAGTCATTCATTTCATTGTTCCTCAATTTATTCGCCAGTAAAATGAGAGAATCGATATTTTTAAAGTTTTTCTAGCATTAAATCTATGATCTTATGAAAGAAGGCAGCTGAATCCTTAAAAATAACGTTAAGTAAGAGGTGAAAATAGGTTACTCAAGTTAGTGAGGACTTTGAAAATCGTTTGAGCAAAAAAGAAAACAAATGTGATTACAAGTATTCATTCTCTATTTAATTCAATATGTATTTATTAATCATTTACTATGTACAAAGTGCTGAAAAGATAGGGACTGAACCTTGAATATCCTTAATATGGGAAGCTTCCAGGTAGGGGAAATCCATCCACTAATGTAGAAAAATATATTTTCTGTCACCTTTAGTCCTAAAGTATTGGGGAGGGTCACAGGCCAATATATCAGAGATGGAGCCTGAATCTAAATCTTTTGGAAATCAAGGTCAGCTCTTTGTTCACTGGACAATCTGCCTCTCCACAAAGACAAAAGTCAAACAGATCTACCCTCAAGGAACTTAAAGTTTGGGGGTATGAGGTCATCAATAACTGGGGGATCCAGGAATAGCCTCTTGAATAAAAGAGCACCTCAGATGACTATTGAAAGGAGGGACCAACAATTGCATGAGGCAAAAGTGAGGTGGAATAACATTTTCTTTGAGGGATATCAGGGATGAGGAACAATTTAAGCAAAAACAAAGAGGTCTTTCTAGAAAAAGAAAACCGGATTATTCAAAAAATGTACAAATTATTAAAAATATATTTTATCATGTGAACAAAGATCCTATTTCTTTTAAACCTGAAGGATTTTATCTTTCTGGGACAAGCACATACCTTATTACTGCCCCTAAATAAAAAAAAAAGTGAGTTTTGTCATTACTGTTATTTCTATTTTACAGATGAACAAACTGAGGGGAGAGGAGGCTTAAATCAGTTGCTTATGATCATAAAGCTAGGAAGTACTCTTTTTAGATCTTTCACCTTGGCCTTCAGCCTCCTCGCCTCCACATCTGGGGTCTTATTTTTTAATCCTAGTTTCCTCTCAATTTTGCATTCAGTAGCCCTTTACCATCACTTTCTCACTTATCTCCAGTTGTCAAAGAGTTCCAATATATGAGTTTTCAGATTTTTTATATCCTTTTGCTTTTAATTTCTTTGAGCTACCTCCCTTCTCTATGTAAAGCTGTATGTGTCACTCTAACATCAATAGTCAATAAAATGTAATGATAAAGAAAAGATCAAATTAGAAATCATTCTCTCCCCTGTTTTAATGTTCAGAGATGAGTTTATTTAAAGAAACTTTCCTCTGCATTTAACTCTGCCTGGATGTGACTTAAGCCATTTAAATCATTTCAGATTTCTTTAAAAGCATGAGATCGGGAACCTCAAAGCTTGTCTAAATGTGCAGCCCTGCTAAGAGCTGATTTTCATTTGGTTCTCTCAGGCTGAGGTCTGAACAACACAGTGAGTGGGCTGAACCAGACTAAAATTCAATTGGGCCACCTATAATGAAATAAATAAGCATGCTGTAGACCATAGATAATGCTAATATGTGCTTTGAAACAATCAGTATGTGAGTTGCAGGGATCCGTATGTATGGTTTGGTGACCTCTAGGTTCTATTTGGGTTTGACTTGAGTTTGACACTACTGGTTTAGAGAATTATCAGGCTATCAAGATGAACAAATTTACCTAAAGTTGGGTAGCAGTTACTAGCTAAGCTGGGATTTGGGCACAAGATCCTGGCATCCTGTGTCACTGACATGTCTTCCTTTGATATGTGGATCGGTGTTGATGGCCATTCTATTCCAATGCTCAAATTCTCTTATTGTGGCATCCACATTTATTTGTTTAATGATAGAGGTACCCATGTGCCTATTCTTGGAGGCATGTACCCAGAGTTCTTTTATAAAGGAAAATTCCAATTTCTTATCACCAAAGGATTATGGGGATGAAAGCCATCTCAATGACACTTGATGTACCTCCTTTATGGGAAACCAAGTCTTGGTGAAATTAGTTACTTCTCCAAGGTCACCCAGGTCATAAGTGTCAGAGAGGGAATTTGAGCAGTTGTCCTGGGTCTCCCAAACCACTTGATTCTTTCTCCTTGATGTATGGAGCCGTTTTATTTGATCTTAACACAGAAGGCAAGGCCAAAAATATCTTGATTTAAAAAACAGCATCGGAGTTGGGGGAGAGGCTTGTGGATGCTCAGTGCTGCAGACCTGGGATTGTATTCCCTCTGACCTTCAAGCTGGAGACATTACCTCATCGGGCTCAAGCGATCTGGGGCAAGATGTCTGACACCAAACCCATGAGTGATGCCATCAGTCCTGACAATCGTTGGCTTCTGGGAAAGCTAGAGCATGGGCAATGGGGAAATTAATTTGGCGAACTGTCTCATTAGGCCAATGGAGAGGCTCAAGTCTGCCTCTCACTTGATGGACAGAGCAGGACTGGAGAGGGCTTCACTCGCCAGTTGGGCTTTGGAGCAGCTGAGCTGATGATTATGTTTCCTGGAGGGAGATTTCCTTCAAGTGCTTTTCCAGAGCTGGATATCTCTGTGTGACGAGCAAAAACTCTTAGTCTTTGCATGCAAAGTTTTAAGCATATCTGCTCAATCAGCAAAGCTGGACGGGCTCTGAATGCTACTTACGAACACTTGAACTTTCCTGTTTTCTTATAACCCAATCTTTCTTATAGGTATTAAATGGGAACCAGATGAGAATGGAGTCATTGCTTTTGACTGCAGAAACCGAAAATGGTAGGCAATAAAGTCAACCACTGAAATTTATTGAAGGAAAGCAAAATGGGAACTTTTAGGAGTAATTTTTTATTTTCAAATGTTGCCTTTTGATCTAGGTATATCCAAGCTGCCACTTCTCCAAAAGATGTTGTTATTTTAGTGGATGTGAGCGGGAGCATGAAGGGGCTCCGCTTGACCATTGCCAAACAAACGGTATCTTCAATTTTGGATACCCTGGGAGATGATGACTTCTTCAACATCATTGCTGTGAGTCCCTCTGTTTTACTTTAGTTCTGCATTTCATGTTTATTTCCTATCTTCTGATATCATGGACTGAGCTTTGGTAGTTCTCACGTGGATGTAGAATCTAGAAACTGGGGTCTATTGGATTGGGGCTGACCATCCTCCACTGCTAGAAGAAACAAGCTTTTTTGTCAGTCAGTTGGGATTAGCTTTGTTCAAAGTTCAACTCAAGGGTCACTTCCTGCATGAGATACCTCCTGCTTCTTTTAGTTTCTAGTCTTCTGGAAAGTATGTTGGACTTTTTGGGTAGTTACTAGGCTGTATAAATATTCTTGCTATCCACACTAGCCCTATCTTCTCCCCAAACCATTCTCCATCCTCTACTATATAGAATTCTTCAGGTTAGAAGTCATTTTGTTTTTGTTTCTATATTTACAATGCACAGTTTGAAATATAATAAATACATAGTTAACAATTGATAAAAAATGAATGAATAAATGAAATGTAACCTTCTATGACAACAGATCTAAGTTGACCTTTAGGGAATGATACCACTTCCTAATCTGTGGTTGTTGTTGTTCAGTCATTGTAGTCCTACCTGATTCTTCATAATTCTATTTGGGATTTTCCTGGCAAAAAAAAATGAATGCTTTGTTATTTTCTTCTCTGGCTCATTTTACAAATGAGGAAACTGAGGCAAACAGGATTAAGTGAGAGAACACTCACAGAACTGGAACATATCTGAAACTAGATGCAAACACAGGAAGATAAGTCTTCCTAACTCTAGGCTTAAAACTCTATCCACTGTGCTATCTTGCTGCCCAACCTATGATAGGTTTTTACATCTAGAAGAATATGAGAAAAAAAAAATATCCCTTGATCTCTATACTCTATATATTTAGTTAATTATTGGTTATTCAATATTGAATTCATTGTTACAAGGCAGCATGGTGGCTAACCCTGACCCTAAATGTACAGTGGGTTTAGAGTCAGGAATACTTGATTTAGATTCCTGCTAGCTATGTGACCCTAGGCAAATTATTTCAACTTAGTTTGCCTCAGTTTCCCTCTCTAAAATGAGGGTAACAATATTACCTACATCCCAAGGTTGTTGTGAGGATCAAATGAGATCATTGGAAAGCACTTAGCATGATGCTGAAACATAATAAGTATTATAGAGTTTTGATTACTTATCATCTGACAACATTTTTAATTTGAATATGCTACTGAAGTTTCGTTTTCTAGCCACATCCTTTACTCCATTTTCCTCCTCATATAATTGAAGTTGTATCTCCCATATTATTTATTCAAAAATTCAAGTTGCAAGTTTATGATCCTTTGTTTCTGAATGCCTTTCCATTTTCACTTAAGCAGTGGAGTGATCACCCTGGTCAACCTTTATCTAGGCAAACATCCAAATGAAAAATCCTAAGAGAAAATTGACTTTTTGATGCGTAGAATCAGGATCAGAGAAGCCACAATGTACTTATTCTTTTATTTTTATTTATTTATTTTTTTTGCTGAGGAAATTAGAGGTTAAGTGACTTGCCCAGAGTCACACAGCTAGGAAGTATTAAGTGGCTGAGATCACATTTGAACTCAGGTCCTCTTGACTTCAGGGCTGGTGCCCTATCCACTGCACCACCTACCTGCCCCAATGTACTATTATTTTAGGCTTACATTGGTCCCCTCAGGAGGGAAGGAATGATGAAAAAACAGAGAGAGACAAATGGACTAACAAATTGACAGATGGATAGACAGAAAGAGACAGACAGGGTAACAGAGGAAGAGAGACAAATAGACATAAACATATAGACTGATAGACATAGACAGAGGTAGAGAAAGAGAGAAAGATAGAGACAGATTAACAGACTGACAGATGAATAGACAGAGACAATCAGAGTGACAGAGGGAGAGAGACAGACAGACAGATGGGTAAACAGAGTCAAACAGACAGAGGGAGAGAGAGACAGATGACAAATGGATAGACAGAGACAAAAGGAGAGCCAAATAGAACTATACAGACTGACAGAGAGAGACAAAGACAGAGAGAGAGAGAGAGAGAGAGAGAGAGAGAGAGAGAGAGACTAACAGACTAAACAAGTGGATAGACAAACAGAGAGACAGATGGAGATGCAGACAGTGACAGACAGATATAGAGAGACAGACAGAGGGAGAGACAGAGACACACACAGAGAGAGACTAACAGACTTACAGATAGATAGACAAAAATAGAGTGACAGAATGACAGAGGGAGAGAGACCAGACAGACAGGCAGAGACAGAGAGAGAGACAGACAGAGACAGAGAGACAGAGACAGACTGACAGACAGAGACAGAGAGAGAGACAGATTGTCAAATGGATAGGCAGACAGACAGAGAGACAGAGGAAGAAACAGACTGACAGACACACACAGAGAGAAAGAGACAGACAGACAGACAAATAGATAGAGACAGACAGATGGAGAGACAGACAAGAGACAGAGGGAGAGAAAGAGAGAGACAGACAGACAGTAAGAGACAGATACAGAGAGTGATACAGGGAAGGAGAGGGTGGAACAAAGGAAGGTACAGAAATGAACTTAACACAAGCTTGTCCTCGCACTGAACTCTGCATGGAGAAGAATCGATGGAAATCATTTTCTATTTTATTGCATTCTCAAGCAGAAGGCAAAGACAGAAAGGTACTCAGGATGATATTGAGAACAAAACCTTGGGTCCAGGTAGAGGATCGGCTGCCTGATTCATTAGCTTTCTGGCCTTCATAGTTCTTCTGGAGGTGATGGTTACAGCACGTCTTCAGGAAAGTTCCTTGCAACAGGACTATCAAAGGATGGAAGATCTCACCTCCAGCCAGTGGGGAAAGCAAGACAATTCTTCAGTGCCCTAGAAAGAGTCTTTAATCTTTGTATTTTTGCCACTATTACTGTGATTACTATCTATGCCCAGAACCCACTTTAGTTTCACTGATAGAAACAAAGAAAAAGGGCTCAGGGACAGGACAGAAAGGGTATTCAGGAGAGCAAAGCATTGTTTTACTAAAAATGGAAAAAAAGTTCCAGTGTGAAAAGAAAAGGGCAAAGGCTACCTGCTATCAGAGATTATTATCACTCTGTGTCTATGGGTGAAGAGTGGGAAAATGGCGCCCAAATGAGAAAAGATTGCTGAACACTCTAAGCTAAGTACTTGATGGGAGTAAGGGGCAACGTCCAGTCTTTCAAGTACTGATGCGATGACTCTCCCAGATAGGTGAGAACTCCTGCAATTCTGTTGAAAGGAAAAAAAAAAAAAACCCTGAATGATACCTGCTGAAGGGTACCAAATCAGCTATTGGTTGGCCTAATAGTCAATAAAGATGTCTACGGAGTGAGAAATAGAAATAATATTATTGTCAGATTTTGAGAGATCAGCCATCTAGAAGAATGTGAGCTGAGAGATTCAGTAAACAGATCACTACGATCAGGAAGTTTTAAATTGCCCCAGCAGTGATGGGGATCTCCAATGATCTGGCAGCACTCTGGCTTTAACTAAAGCAGAACAATGAATAGAATCTTAATTTGCCTTAATCAGCATCTTATTTTCCAAAAAAAAGAAAAATGAAAGACTTCGTAAGGGAAATTTCTGAGGAATTTATTCTGTAGAAGAGAAGACAAATGGCAGGATTACATTAGATACTTTTCTATTTTTGAAAATCTGTGGAAGTCAAATAAAACTTCATAGAAGCATTGATTTCCAGCTGAAAGTGATCTCAGAAGATATTAGTCTAAGCCCCTCCTTTCACAGATGGGGCAACTGCTCAAAACTGGGAGAGAGTGAGCAACTTTCCCAACATCCCACTGGGCGGGCTAAATCATTTGCTCCTCAATCCAGTGCTTTACTTGCTGCACTGAATCCTTTCTTCATTTTTAACTAAATCTAATGCTTTTTTTCTGCTTGACTCCACAAGGCACCATGGATGAAGAAATAACAGATGAGGGTTGTTGTTTTATTTTTTTGAAAAAAAAAAAGACTCTTTAGGGAACACTTCCTAAGAATGAGAACTGTGCCAGAATAGTAAGCTTTGCACGGGAAAGTCACAGCTTCTTCTTCTATAGAATTTTTCTTACGGAGACTAAATGGGTCCTTGGGGGGGGGGGGGTTAGAGAAGGGAAATCTTATTCATGTATGGTTGGGATTACCTGAACTTGAAAGTCCTTTGGAAGTCTGGCATTCTGGGACTCTGCCAGAGACCATGAGGCATTCTATTTAAGCTATGGGACAAAATGTGGGTTTACTTAGAAGTGACATAAACTTTCCCTTCTCCCTCCCTCATTTCTTCTCTTCTCTTCCTTCCTTCCTTCCTTCTTTCTCATTTCTTCCTTCCTTCCTTCCTTCCTTCCTTCCTTCCTTCCTTCCTTCCTTCCTTCCTTCCTTCCTTCCTTCCTTCCTTCCTTCCTTCCTTCCTTCCTTCCTTCCTTCCTTCCTTCCTTCCTTCCTTTCTTTCTTCTTCATTCCTTCTTTTGGGCCTCTGTTTTTTTTAATTTTTTTAATGTTTCTCAATTTATCTATTCTTAGCCTTCCCAAAGTACCATCCCATGTAACAAAAGCAAGAAAAAAATAAGATAGAAAGCTCACTGAAGAGGGTAGTATTAAAAAAAAAAAAAAGTTTAATGACATATGTTCATTTGGCCTCTAAAAATATGGTAAATAGCAAGGATGTCATGTCCATGTCCACCATCTTTACAACTTTAAAGAACTGAAAAGTAAGGATCCAGTAGAGTCCTCTGAGACAATCATTAACCCAAAATGGCCCATGCTATCAAATTGTAGTTCATGAGGAACTTTGGTGGCAAACTTTAATGAGCTAAAACTCAGTATTTGCAAACAAGGAAAGTTATTTTAGCTGGATAATCTCAGCTGGAATATGCAAATGCCGCCTGATTGGTTCCTCAGTGCCTTAAAACATTTACTCTACTTTCTAAAGATAAGAGGTCATTAAATTGAGAATATCTTTCTTATTAATCTTTAATTAATTATTACTGAAGAATCACAGGCTTAAATGAAGGAAAGCCTAATTACATTGGGAAGTCTTTATTGGGAGAGGTTTATTGACCCACTATCAAATCCAATCTATTCAAATAATCTAAGTTCATTAAGATGTACAAATATGTAAAGCCTAATTATTAAGCTATTTAAATAGCCACATGCAGCCCATGTCTAATAATGGAATTGTCTAATCATAAGATAGGCAAGAAGCAAATTAAATGTTTTTGTTCCCTCCCTTGAAGAACTGTTAGGGACCGAGAAAGGTGAGCACTGTGCTAAGTTTGCAGGCCCAGGGCCTCAGATAAAATCCCCAGTGCAGCCTTAGTTGAAGTCCCTGATTTGCCAAGGACATCCTTTGTGACCTTGGCCAGATCCTGGAGCTAAAGTTTGGAAGTCTGGGATTTAGAAAGTCACTGATCTCCCAAGGTTTGTGTACCCTAATAATAAACCTCTTCATCTGCAAATTTGAGACCATGTGAATTGTGCCTCTGGAGGATGTTGTGAGGTTCAAATGAGAACATGTCCACGTGGTATTTGGCAAACCTTCAGAAATAGCAGTTGTTCAGCCACCTAAGGGTCATTCATGCTTTAGGGTCCTTCCTACTCTCTAGTCATTGTTCCATGTTCCTAAGGGATGGTATTGGGACTCACGTTGCATTGCATTCTGCAGGGCCAGTCAATTAAGGTGCAGAGAGGTCAGGGAAGAGATGGAGACAAATGAGTTGACATGTTCATATATACCTGGGGGTGTATCTCCATCTAAAATTGTATCACATTGCGGAATCATGTAGAAAATCCCTTCCCCTGATGCAGATCCGAAATTTAGGATTTAGTACCTTAGAAGGTAGTCTAGAACATTGAGAGTTCTGGTAATTTGTCTATAAATTTAGTAAATATTATGAGAGGATTTGAATGCAGGTCTTCTTAAGTCTAAGAGCAGACTTTGGTGGTGTATATCTTATCATCTTATAACTTATCAACTTATCATATTGTGTCATATCATATCATATTTAGGATGATGATTGTAAAGGGCCAAAACTCTGAGTTAATGCACTGAGGTCAGACTATCGAGCACTTGAGGCTAATTACTGATTGGACAATACTCTATTAGAGTATGATTGGAAAATAGCCCTTCCCACTATTCTGTGCTGGCCCAATTGTTTGGTGTATACAGAGAATTGTGGGAAGGATTAGGGGGTGGAGTAAGACAAGCCAGAGTCACTTTGGCAATAGAAGAGGAGAGGAGAGGTTGCAAAGATCATTCTCTTCATTTCTACCCCTAAAGACCAAGAATAAAGGCCAAGGACTTTTGCTTATCCTGACTCCAGCTGATTCTAAGGTATCCAGGGTGCTAACTCGTTCTTCACAGATGATACCCTAAAATATAGGATAATGCAAAATGTCATACGAGGATATTATCTTATATGATATACTACATCATGCCTTACTATATATATGCAGTATATTTATGTATATATGAAAGTTTATATACTATACACATCTCTTTCTAGGACCTTGGAAGTCTCAGAAGTCTCAGAAGGAAAGTCTAATTACACTGGAAATTTTTTTGGGTGGAAAAAAATAACAGTAAAAATAAATGTCACAAATAGTTATTTACATCATAGTATTTGTAAATAAAAGTAACCCTGTAATTATTTCAGTAATTATAATAGCAATTTGAGCTATTCATTGGAGAGATTTTTTCCTATGCATATTAAATTCCATTTTTCTACTGTGTGGTCAAGACTGGGAGTGAGATAGATTTATGTGGAAATCACATTAAAATATCACAGACTTCCCCAAAACCTTAAAAGGGGAGTATCCTAACTGGCAACATTTCTTGTGGCTTTCATGGTCTCTAAAATGCTTAGATGCTTCCTTTTGTCTGCTCTGTTCTCACTTATTATTCCACCTCTTCCCCCATTTCTGCCCCAGTGAAATTAAGATCTGAATGTCCTTAAAACAAGATCACATCCTGACATTTTGTGCTCCTGCTAAAGGCTGCTCTGGGTCCCGTTCCGGTAGAACGAAAGCCTCTTTAGCCTATGTAATTAAATTAATCTTTGTCATATAAGTGCTAGCCATGATCCCAAGAGAATGGGAAGATACAGTCTTCTTGCTCTCTCAACCTTTTTCTTGGTGAAAATGCTAGTGAAGAGCAGACTTCTTTAAAGAAAAAAAAAGTGAATTGCAAAGGGGTCATTTAGCTCCTTATAATCATTATTATTACACTTCTACTAGAAGCTAGGAGTGCACTAATCACTGGGAGATGCACAAGCAGGTGAAAGTATCAATACTGACCTTAAGTATCTTATTTAACTTATGGAGGAATGATAGAAAAATAATTAGGAAGATGCAAAATATATTCAAAGGGAAATGAGAGATGATCTCAGAGGTAAGGCACTGGATCCTATGGGAAATGAAGAGAGAAGTAAAACTGGGAAAAGGCTTCCTGGAGACGATGATATTCCAGCTGAGTCTTGAAGGACACCAGAGAAAATAAGAGACGGAGACAAGGAGAGAATTCCAGACAACAGACCTGAATCTGAAGATAGAGAAGCTAGATTCATGTGACCTTGAACAAGTCACTTGATTTTTAATATAATGGAACTCTACATGTCATACATTATTTTTTTAGAAAGATCAGATCATTTCATATCATGAACACTTTAGGAATTTTGAAATTTTAAAACGGATTGAAAATGTGTCTGTATATTCAAGGTTCAGATTTTCAATATTTGTAAAGCGAAGCATATTAAAAATGGCAGGAAAAATTGTCCTCTCCTCTGGATCTTTATGGCACATGAAGCTTCTGTGTTAATGATCCAACCTACTCCAAAGTCTTATTAAGAACTGTGTGCCGGGGCGGAGCCAAGATGGCGGAGAGGAAACACACGACTCAGTGAACGTCCTCACTCCCTCACAACCAATTAGATAAATTAAGTCTCAAAATTAGCTCAGGACTGATAGATACCACAAGGACTGGAAGCACGACTTACCAGCTGAAGAGAATCTGGAGTTTCAACAGGAAAGGTCAGTTCTCAGGGGAGGAATAAGAAAGACCAGCACAGACGGTGGGGTAGGGGCACACTGCGCCCATTGCGCTGGGAAGGGCTCTGGGATCAGAGAAGCCACTGAGGTAAAGGAATCTGGCACAGGCTGTTAGCTCTTCTCTGCTAATTATTTAGCAGTTCAGAAGAGAAAGCCAAAATATTTTAAAACTCAGATTAGATTTCCCCTCCCCCTCCCCCACCCTGGGGGTGACTCGGCAGACTCGGCACCAGGGGGTGTGGCCTCAGCTACCACCTGAGAATAGTTAAGAGACTGACAAGTGGGTGGATACGGCCCAAGGCAACACACACGGCCTAGCTTAGCTGGAGGGAGTGGAACTCAGCTCCAGGAAGTCCCAGAGAAGTGGAACCTTTGAACTAGGGACCGCGGTTTCTGGCAGACACTTCCAGTTTGAGCGCAGGGGCTTCTTACGTCACCTGCTGCAGACACCCACTCCCCACCCGGACACATAGCCTGGGCTTCCTGCAGTCTTCACTATTCTACGCCCTCGAAGCACAGCAGTGCTAATCACCTCTGAGGCGCTTCCAGGGAGGGGGTGGGGAACTCTCTCCCAGAGCTCTCTCTTAGCGCGGGCGCAGGGGCCACTGCATCCATCCCGTCTGGGAGGAAGCTGGTAAAGAAGTAAATAATTTCCTACCCCAGAGACAGACCCCAAAAGATTTTTTTTAAGTATGAACAAAAAAGCTAGAAAAACCATAGATTCCTTCTATACAGAGAAAGAGCGGGTGTCCAACCCCGAGGAAGTTGACAGCAGAGAATCAGATAACAACCTAAAGGGGAACGATTCCTGCCCCCCATCACATAACTCTCTCCTAGAAGAAGCTCTTAAGAAATTGAGGGAGATCGAAGAAAAATGGGGAAAAGAAAGGGAAGTTATGTTAGAGAATAATAATGTCCTGAAATTGGAGTTGGAAAAAATAAAGAATTCACAGGAGATGCAGGGAAACAAAATTAGTGAATTAGAAAAGGTTAAAAAAACACAGGAAAGTAGGATTTCTGAATTGGAAAAGATAAAAAAGTCTCAAGAAAATAGAATTTCTGAATTGGAAAAAGAAAATAATTCTCAAAAAAAAAAATTAGGGAAATGGAAAAAAACTCAATAGAGCAAAATAATTCATTTAAAAACGAAATTGGGCATTTACAAAAAGAACTAAAAACTGTGAAAGAAGAAAATAACTCCTTAAAAGTCAGGATGGAACAAATAGAAATGAATGATTCACAGAGAACCCAAGAATCAGTCAAACAAAACAAAAAAAATGAGAAGCTGGAGAACAACGTCAAATACTTACTGGGAAAATCTATAGACCTGGAAAATAGATCTAGGAGAGATAATCTGCGGATTATTGGACTTCCAGAAAACTATGACCAAAAAAAGAGCCTAGATTCTATTTTACAGGAAATTATCAAAGAGAACTGTCCAGAGATAATAAAAACAGAAGGGAAAGTAGATGTGGAAAGAATTCATCGAACTCCTTCTGAAATAGACCCTAAAAAAAGAACACCACGGAATATTGTGGCTAAGCTGCAGAATTACCACACAAAGGAGAAAATCCTGCAAGCAGCTAGAAAAAAACAATTTAAATACCAAGGTGCCACAATAAGGGTCACCCAAGATCTGGCTGCCTCCACATTAAAAGATAGAAGGGCCTGGAACCTGATATTCCGAAAGGCAAAAGATCAAGGACTGCAACCAAGAATGAACTACCCAGCTAAGTTTAGCATCTTTTTCCATGGAAGAAGATGGTCATTCAATGAAACAGAGGAATTCTATATGTTTCTAAGAAAAAAACCAGACTTAAACAAAAAATTTGATCTACATCCACAAGACTGAAGAGAAACAGAAAAAGGTACACAGAACCCTTGAGAACTGTAACTTTGTTGTGGGTATATAAAAAATACTCAAGGATAATTTGATTTTACTGATATAAAAGAAAAAAAGGGGGGTGTGGTAAAGGGAAGGAGGTCGGTTCAGAAAAACGAGAAGGAGTGATAAAAAGAGGGAAACTACATCCCAGGAAGAGACATAGAAAATACACCATATCTGAGGGAACTTAGTGAGGGGGAGAATCATTGTGTGAATCTTACTCTCATCAGAAGAGGCTCAAAGAGTAAATAATTAACATATTTGTTTTTCAGAGAATTTTCTCTCACCTCATTAAAAGGGGGGAGAGGAAAAGGGGAAAGGAAAAGGAGAATAAGTGAAGGGACTTGGAGGGAGGGGGGAGGGATCCTAAAAAAAAAAAAAAAAAAAAAAAAAGAGAGGAGGGTTGCGCGTCACAAGGGGGGTCTGTAAATTAAATATCGGGGAGGGGGATCAGGGGGGTCAAGGGAAAAAAGTATAATCTGGGGATAATACGATGGCAGGAAATACAGAATTAGTAATTTTAACTGTAAATGTAAATGGGATGAACGATCCCATCAAACGGAGACGGATAGCAGATTGGATCAAAAAGCAGAACCCTACAATATGTTGTCTACAGGAAACACACTTAAAGCAGGGAGATACATACAGAGTAAAGGTAAAAGGTTGGAACAGAGCTTATTATGCTTCAGGTAAAGCCAAAAAAGCAGGGGTAGCTATCCTTATCTCAGATCAAGCAAAAGCAGAAGTAGATCTCGTTAAAAAAGATAAGGAAGGAAACTATATCCTGCTGAAAGGTAGCATAAATAATGAAGCCATATCAATACTAAACATATATGCACCAAGTGGTATAGCATCTAACTTTCTAAAGGAAAAGTTAAGAGAACTGCAAGAAGAAATAGACAGTAAAACTATAATAGTGGGAGATCTCAACCTTGCACTCTCAGATTTAGACAAATCAAACCACAAAACAAACAAGAAAGAAATTAAAAAAGTAAATAGAACATTAGAAAAACTAGGTATGATAGACCTTTGGAGAAAACTGAATGGCAATAGGAAGGAATATACTTTCTTCTCAGCAGTTCATGGATCCTATACAAAAATTGACCATATATTAGGACATAAAGATCTCAAAATTAAATGTAGGAAGGCAGAAATAATAAATGCCTTCTTCTCAGATCACAATGCAATAAAAGCTACATTCAGTAAAAAGTTAGGGGTAAATAGACCAAAAAGTAATTGGAAACTGAATAATCTCATCTTAAAGAATGACTGGGTGAAAGAGCAAATTATAGAAACAATTAACAATTTCACCCAAGATAATGATAATGATGAGACATCATATCAAAATCTTTGGGATGCAGCTAAAGCAGTAATAAGGGGAAATTTTATATCTTTAGAGGCTTATTTGAAGAAAATTGAGAAAGAGAAGATTAACGAATTGGGCTTACAACTTAAAAGGCTAGAAAAAGACCAAATTATAAACCCCCAACCAAAAATTAAACTCGAAATACAAAAATTAAAAGGAGAAATCAATAAAATTGAAAGTAAAAAAACTATTGAATTAATAAATAAAACCAAGAGTTGGTTTTATGAAAAAGCCAATAAAATAGATAAACCTTTGGTAAATTTGATCAAAAAAAAGAAAGAGGAAAATCAAATTGATAGTCTTACAAATGAAAAGGGGGATCTTTCCACCAATGAAGAGGAAATTAGAGAAATAATAAGGAGTTACTTTGCCCAACTTTATGCCAATAAATTTGATAACTTAAGTGAAATGGATGACTTTCTCCAAAAATATAAGCTCCCTAGATTAACAGAGGAGGAGATAAATTGCTTAAATAGTCCCATTTCAGAAAAAGAAATAGAACAAGCTATTAATCAACTCCCCAGGAAAAAATCCCCAGGGCCAGATGGATTCACATGTGAATTCTACCAAACATTTAAAGAACAATTAGCCCCAATGTTATATAAATTATTCGAAAAAATAGGGGATGAAGGAGTCCTACCAAACTCCTTTTATGACACAGACATGGTACTGATACCTAAACCTGGTAGATCGAAAACTGAGAAAGAAAATTATAGACCAATCTCCTTAATGAATATTGATGCTAAAATCTTAAATAAGATATTAGCAAAAAGACTTCAGAAAATCATCTCCAAGATAATACACTATGATCAAGTAGGATTTATTCCAGGAATGCAGGGCTGGTTTAATATTAGGAAAACTATTAATATAATTGACCATATTAATAATCAAATTAATAAGAACCATATGATCATCTCAATAGATGCAGAAAAAGCATTTGACAAAATCCAACATCCATTCCTACTAAAAACTCTTGAGAGTATAGGAATAAATGGATTATTCCTTAGAATAATCAGGAGTATATATTTAAGACCGTCAGTAAGCATAATATGCAATAGAAATAAACTGCAACCTTTCCCTGTAAGATCAGGAGTGAAACAAGGTTGCCCACTATCACCATTACTATTCAATATAGTACTAGAAACGCTAGCCTCGGCAATAAGAGCCGAGAAAGAGATTCAAGGAATTAGAGTAGGAAATGAGGAAATCAAACTATCACTTTTTGCAGATGACATGATGGTATACTTAGAGAACCCCAAAGACTCTGCTAAAAAGCTACTAGAAATAATTCAAAATTTCAGCAAAGTGGCAGGATACAAAATAAATCCACATAAATCCTCGGCATTTTTATATATCACTAACAAAATGCAACAGCAAGAGATACAAAGAGAAATTCCATTCCAAACAAATGTTGAGAGTATAAAATATTTGGGAATCCATCTACCAAAGAAAAGTCAGGAATTATATGAGAAAAATTACAAAACACTTGCCACAAAAATAAAATCAGATTTAAATAATTGGAAAGACATTCAGTGCTCTTGGATAGGCCGAGCGAATATAATAAAGATGACAATACTCCCCAAACTAATCTATTTATTTAGTGCTATACCAATCAGACTCCCAAGAAACTATTTTAATGACCTAGAAAAAATAACAACAAAATTCATATGGAAGAATAAAAGGTCAAGAATTGCAAGGGAACTAATGAAAAAAAACTCAGAGGAAGGTGGTCTAAGTGTACCTGATCTAAAGCTATATTATATAGCAGCAGTCACCAAAACCATTTGGTATTGGCTACAAAATAGACCGGTAGATCAGTGGAACAGATTAGATACAAAGGACAAAAAAGGGTACATCTATAGCAATCTAATCTTTGACAAACCCAAAGATTCCAACATTAGGGATAAAAATTCATTATTTGGAAAAAACTGTTGGGAAAACTGGAAATTAGTATGGCAGAAATTAGATATGGATCCACACTTAACACCATATACCAAGATAAGATCAAAATGGGTCCATGATTTAGGCATAAAGAGGGAGATAATAAATAGATTGGAGGAACAGAGGATAATCTACCTCTCAGACTTGTGGAGGAGGAAGGAATTTATGACCAGAGGAGAACTAGAGATCATTATTGATCACAAAATAGAAGATTTTGATTACATCAAACTAAAAAGTTTCTGTACAAATAATACTAATGCAAACAAGATTAGAAGGGAAATAACAAATTGGGAAAATATTTTTAAAAACAAAGGTTCTGACAAAGGTCTCATTTCCAAAATATATAGAGAACTGACCCATAATTTATAAGAAACCGAACCATTCTCCAATTGATAAATGGTCAAAGGATATGAACAGACAATTCTCAGAGGAAGAAATTGAAACTATATCCACTCACATGAAAGAGTGTTCCAAATCACTACTGATCAGAGAAATGCAAATTAAGACCACTCTGAGATACCACTACACACCTGTCAGATTGGCTAAGATGACAGGAACAAATAATGACAAATGTTGGAGGGGATGTGGGGAAACTGGGACACTAATACATTGCTGGTGGAGTTGTGAAAGAATCCAGCCATTCTGGAGAGCAATCTGGAATTATGCCCAAAAAGTTATCAAACTGTGCATACCCTTTGACCCAGCAGCGCTACTACTGGGATTATATCCCAAAGAAATACTAAAGAGCGGAAAGAGACATATATGTGCCAAAATGTTTGTGGCAGCTCTTTTTGTTGTAGCTAGAAACTGGAGGATGAATGGATGTCCATCAGTTGGAGAATGGTTGGGTAAATTGTGGTATATGAAGGTTATGGAATATTATTGCTCGGTAAGAAATGACCAGCAGGAGGAATATAGAGAGGCCTGGAGAGACTTAAATCAGCTGATGCTGAGTGAAATGAGCAGAACCAGAAGATCACTGTACACTTCAACAACAATGCTGTATGAGGATGTATTCTGATGGAAGTGGAAATCTTCAACATAAAGAAGATCCAACTCACTTCCAGTTGATCAATGATGGACAGAGGTAGCTGCACCCAGAGAAGAAACACTGGGAGGGGAATGAAAATTGTTAGCACTAATATCTGTCTGCCCAGGTTGCATGTACCTTCGGAATCTAATGTTTATTGTGCAACAAGAAAGTGATATTCGCACACATGTATTGTACCTAGACTATATTGTAACACATGTAAAATGTATGGTATTGCCTGTCGTCGGGGGGAGGGAATAGAGGGAGGGGGGGTAAATTGGAAAAATGAATACAAGGGATAATATTATAAAATATATATATATATATATATATATATAAAAAAAAAAAACTGTGTGCCTTTGTGATGATAAAACTTAACATTCTCTTCTGGCTGAAAAAAAGAAAAAAAAAAGATTTGAGGCACTGGGTATGACTGTCAAATTCACATTAGAACAAAGACATATCCAAACAGTATTTTATTACAAGTTCTTTATACTCTGGATTTCTTTAATTTGAAAGAAGTTTAAAATTGTGTGTCATTTTCACATGAAAAATAGAACATAGGAGTTTCTTAAATCTTCTCAACAAAAATATGATCTCATAAAAATTTGACCTGAAGCAATGGTATATACTTTTATTGTATGTTATATGTAATACTATTGTATATATATATATATATATATATATATATATATATATATATACAATAGTATAATATACATACACATACATACATACACATATACGTATAATATATATGTACATATATGTATAATATATATGTATATATTATATATGTATATATATTATATATGTATATATATTATATATGTATATATATTATATAATATATAATTTGTTATATTATGTATATATTTATATATATAATAATACTTTTATAGGTTTAAACATATGCTAAAACACAATCTCAAAGTTCCAATAATTAAAGCTTTTTATATCAACATTCATAGGTGCATTACAAAACATGTCCTTTCTTCTTCCATGAAAACAAAATAACCATCCATGTATGCACAGTGACAATATCTGAAAAAATAAAAGAACATATATGAAACTTGCTATTCAATTTAAGAAAATTACTGGTAAACTGAATATGCTTTTTTCTTCTCATTTTTTTTCTTTATTTTCAAAAATTTTATAGTGTTTTATTTTTCTAAATACAAACAAAGATATTTGCTTGTTTTCAATATTTACCTTTGCAAAACCTTGTGTTCTAAATTTTTCTTCTTCTCTCCCCACTCCTCTCCAAGGAAGCAAGTAATCAGATATAGGTTAAACAAATATAATTCTTCTAAACATATTCCCAGCATATTGCATAAGAATAAAACCTGAATATAGTTTAAAAGGATGTCATTAGCATGGACTCTGAACAATTGAAACATTAATAAATGAAACAAACTTTTAAAATATAAATAAGAAAATAACTATTGCAGAATATAAAAATATTTCTTAAAGGACAGATCTCATACATCAGAAAATATAGCAATAAAACATATGCTTACATTATAGTACACAGTTACAGCTTGTCACTGGGTTTATGGATTGCATTATTTAAATCGACAAAGGAATTCAAATTTAGAAACACAAAGTTATACAAAGAAAAAAGTTTTAAAATGCACAGATAATAATGAAAACACAACACACAGAAAACCTTGGACAATGTGCAATTTTTAAAATGAATATCACACCAGTCAACCAGATCTTTAAGCATTTTTTAAAAAATGGATTCTTTTATGTGATTTTAACAAAAGGAAAAGATAAAATATCTCTAAACTCATCAGTGTCTGACTCATGTTTTCCCCCAACTTCCATATGTCAGGGCTATATTTATAATACATAAGCTGAGAAATTACAGATTTTCAAATAGTTTTGTCTACACTCAGGGAAGTATATTTCAAAACTGTAATACATTAAGGATTAAAACACCTCCAACTTTTAGCAATTCTCTAAAAGTTTCCAATCTTGCTCATCCATGAATGATGAAATAATTCTATGAAACTCATGTTTAGAGATTTTGGCTAGGAGTAATAAATCTAATATGGCATGTGCCAAGCTCCACCATCAGCATTTTGGCACTTGTTGTGTATTTGAACACAATATTATCAGTAGATAAAATCCAAACTGTTTTGAAAATACTTAACCATTCCAAATTGTAAAGTTCTATGATCTTCTGAGTTAGGATATTAAAATTTCTTTCTTCCCAAATGATTTCTTTTTTGTTTAGATAAGGAAAAAAATTGAATTGGTACAAAATGAAGTTGATATGAAAATAGATTAAGGATTCAAAACACAGCAGTCAGCTCCGAAAAACCATCTCATTTATAAAATTAGGACTTGGACTCACTGGCCTTCACAGCTCTGAATTCTATGATCTTATGACTTTCCAGTTGCTCCACCTAAAAGCCTGGCATATAATTTTTGGTCTTGTTTTGGAAAGAAAACGATCATTGACTCTTCTCATCTGGATAAATGCAATTATCCTAACATTTGCATTGCTAAAGCAAGAATAAAAAGTCTGCAATGCTGGAGAAGGACTTTGTTTGTTTAATGCTTTCTGTTAAGCCTGATTTGTATATTTTACTAAGTTCATTCTCCAATGCATCCACACATTATGGAGGAAAGTTTCCAATTCAAGTCTTTTCAGAGCATAAACATAAAAAGATAATGTTAAAAATCGTTTTAGCTTTCATGGGCAGGTTATTGCAAAATCTATCTAAAATTGATGGGCTAGATGATTGAATTACAAAAGAATAGTTGAAATAGGAGACTGATTTTGTGCAGTCTCAGTTAAATTTAAGGTCAGATCATTGGTGCGTGAACAGTGATGTCTGTGGCAGCAACAAGAGAAAGGCCTATTCCTCTGACTCACTTTGAAGTGTAACTCCAAGCCATGCAGTAAATTAACAATATTATCATAAAAACCAGAGTGCTAATTCTGGCTAGGGTGTAAATTCAAAAAAAAAAAAAAAGAATAAGACTTTACAGAAGCAAAAGACACACTTTAAATGAACAAAATATTAACTGAGCTGAAATTGTTAAATTAATTGCTATGTCTCAGACTTGCTATATATTTTTTGCAAACATGAATAAAGGAGAGCACCATTTGTGGGTTTGATCCTAACTTTTTAGGTACCCGACTTTTACTATGAAAACATAGTTTCACAGCCATGTCCTCCATATGTCGTCCGTGATGGATTCACTTCTTGAAATAATAGACTTGGGTTCTAAGATGGTGAGGTGACCCTGCCCTTTTGGATGAGTTGGTTCAGCATTTCTAATTGTGTCCAGTTGTGTTTCGGATTATGGAATGAATGTTTTTAATGTGGAAGATCATAGAGGTGCCTTTGATATGGGTGGAAAAGTTGGGGTTGGTTTGATTTGTTACATAATTGGTATGCCACATTTTCCTTCTGGGAAGCTACTTAATAAAATGAGAACTAATAAAATTATAAAAATGTTTAACTGAATCCAAGCAACCCTGCCCAGAAATTTTGAAACACATTAGGGAGTTAATGTTTTGATCCTTTGTGTCTTTTGGGGTCACGTCATGTCCTCTCACACTTGGTATTAAATTGTATTTTTTTTCTCTTAGACTGTTTTTCATCCTCATAAAGCTTCTGCCATCACCCTTTTCTGCCATCACCTTTTTTTATTTCTGTGCTTCCCATCAGTTTTTTGGTCTTTGACATGCAAAGTTGGAGTTACCATTTTCCTTTTTTATCTTTCTAGTTTTCAGAGAGAGGCACAATTCTATTACAAGCTTCTTTTTTACTCTGCTTTGCTTACTTTGCTTTTGCTGTAGTAGTATTATAGTTGATGCAGTTTGAATCAAAGACATATTATTTTCTTTTATTCTGTCCTTTTTTACTTAATGTTCTTTCCACTATGGTACTATTAGGTTATATGATTGCTTTTATAATTGAATAAAATTGTTGGTATATATGTTCATTTTCTTAAGTTCACTGACAATGTTTTAGGGATACATTGGGAATCTTTCATTCTTTTTTCTCATATATATGACACCTCACATGGTGAACTTTTGGCATATAGTAGGTACTTAATAAATGCTTGGGATTGACGCATCTTCAGTTGCACACAGAATGACAGGGGTGATATATCTACTAAATCTCTATTTTTAAATCTTTTCATTTGATGTATTTTAGAAATCATGAATATTCTATGTGATATCACAGATTAAAATATCATTTTTAATTTTTATACCATTGTTAAATCTTGGCAAAAAAGAAATGTTTATGCTGGCCATAGTCATCATTGTTTTTATTCTTCTCAGCTGGTTCAATGAAGTTCAGCTAAGAATGGCCCTAGTATTCTTTTATATTTTTATTGTAATCATTATTTGCTATTATTTTAACTTACATTTTTGAATTCATTATTTCTTTTGAATTGCATAATAATTCTAGCTTGTAAGGCTCCAGACATCATTTTATCCATTTGAGAGATGTGTAATTTTGAGGGTGAGGAAGAGGAAGTTGATTTATCCATGGTAACAGAACTTAGCTGTACCATAGGTGGAACTTGAACACCTTCTTACTGTTTACAGTTTTCTGACTCCAGTCTTTTATCCACTATGTTGCCCTACAAAGCTATCTTTTGTTTTGTGGATAATGTGCCTCTCTTCTCCTTCTTGGTAATTTTTAGTGTTTATTTGCATCTGACTGTAATGGTGTTAGAGGTTTCAGAGGGAAAGTTTCTTATGCTAGCTCATGAGATAGCAACATCCACAAAAGGAACCTTGACAGAATAGGACATTGAACTGTACCTAATGAGATGAAATTGCATGGGACTAACTAAATGCAAAATTTTGTACTTGAGTTTAAAAAATCAACTTCACAAGATGGAAACGTGTGGTTTACCATCAATTGATCTGAGGGTTTTATTGATTTTTTACTGAATTTTAAAGTTGACATGAGTCATCTGTGTGATGTAGCAAAGGAAAAAAAAAAGAGGAGTAAGATCCTGGATTGCATTTTTAAAAGTATGGTTCCTCTATATAGAAAGTATTCAGAAGGAAAAATAATTGGATGGTTCCAAAGACTATGGACAGGGCAATGAGGATAAGGACTGAGAAAAGGCCAAGGATCATCCTTCACGTTGGAGAGACTTTTTTTCAATTGAGGGATGAGATGGACAAGCCAAATGTTTAGAAGATTTAGAATCTAGTAAAAGAAGAGGAAATGTATACCTGGATTTCAACAGCTTTCTCCAAAAATTGAGTTGATAGGAGGAAGAGATTATGGGATTATACTCCTATGACTCTGACATAGTCAAATCAAGTGAGGGTATTTTAAAGACCATTGTAGTTTTTGCCCATCATTCGTAAAGAGGTCCCCGACATCAGGTGGTGCCATGAAATGCAAGTGAATTTGATTTAAGTCATGGAGGACTGTGCAAAGTCACCAGCCTCACTTTCCCCTTGAGAGTCATCTGTGTTTAGTGGCAAGATAAATATCAAGTTGACTGGAGATGGCCCTTCAATAGAAGCATGGACCTGTTGCAGGCAAAAGTCAAGAAGCAAAAGATAGGAAAGATTGGACAAAATAAGGAATATACGAGGACAATATGTTGCAACCTACTTGTCAGGATTTAATTTAATATTGGGTAAATATTTGACAATTTTGTTGCTTTATATTTTTCATTGTATGCCTTATTATTTATTTATTTAGGAATTATTGTTGTTTCCATCTTATAGAATAAGATAAGGTAGATCATTCTCCAGTATTGGGATTGCATGTCCTTTCTTGGACATTTATCTGGTGTAATTTTATCACAATATGTCAATAGCAGAATTAGTTACTCATATTTTTTTTGGCTGAGGCAGTTGGGGTTAAGTGACTTGCCCAGGATCACATAGCTAGGAAGTTTTAAGTGATTTGAACTCAGATCCTCCTGACTTCAGGGCTGGGGCTCTACCCACCCCTGAATGAATTCTTCTCTCTGATTTCATAGAAATCCATGTCTTGTTTTGCACTATGAAGAGATGGAATTTATCAATTTGTTCTTCATTTTGTATAGCTAAAATAAGACTATGTATACTAGTATATTATTTAAGCAAACTATTCACCATTCATTTTTTTTCCTTTTTAGAACTGATTTTGATAATTTGATTTCCTTTATCTTTTCATTGATTTGCATCATAAAAAATCTATTTGTTGTGGCTATTAATCTTATTGTCTTCATGGTTTCTAAAATGACCAATTATGTATAAGTTAGCAATTCAAATATCATTTCAACCTCTCTTTTGGTCGTATCTTTTGATCATCTCTCCCCATTGAAAGATGGTTTTTATGTCAAGCAATATAAATGTATTTCCCCATTTTCTCCACTTATTCGTAATTTTAAAGAAATTAATGTTATCAATTTTTATAAATGTTCTTTTCATTTTTGAAGGTTAATTTCTTGATCTTTCCTATTATATATGGAATATTCACATTGAGATTAGAAATTCATTTTGGCCTTTGTGTTAGTGTGTGCTTGTGTGTCTGTGTGTGTGTGTGTGTGTGTGTGTGTGTGTGTGTGTGTGTGTGTGTAAAAGAGAAAGAGAGAGAGAAACAAAGAAAGAGATTATAATTAGTTGATTTTGAGCATTTCATTGTAGTAATTCTTTTAAATTCTTCCTGATGTAGCCTATTGTGTTAATCAGGTGTGACTGTCCCATAATAATTGTTTTTCCTCTCCATTTTTTGCAATTCATATAATTTTTGCTTTAAAAATTGTCACTATACTTTATCTGATGTAATTTCAATAACTCTAATTATTCTGGAGCTGTACCAGAAACTTTAGGAAAACTCTAGATCACACATCTCTTGTTTGGCTGTTACTGTATAATTTCATATGACATCCCTAAATAAACATTCACATCAAGAAAAGTTGCTAGGAATTTTTTTTTTGCTGAATTTCTATTTATTACCCCAGATCCTAGGCAGACTTGACCTTCCTTCTATTCATTCTTCTCTTTCTTTTCTTTCTTTTGCTGCATTGTCTCTTTTACCTGTCATTGCAATGACTTAAAGAATGCTATTCATTAAAATGACTCCACAATTGTACTACTGTTGTTCCCTGTTGATAATTGATACTGAAATAATTTAGTCATTCATAATTTTAAAATTCCCAAGTATACCCATTCTTCAAGCCATCCCCACCTCAGATGGGGTGGGGTTTTTCTTTTGGTTTCATTTGGCTATTAAAGCATTTATAAAGACAATGCAGCCCAATAAATTATTTTGACTGCTTATTTTGTACAAGAAAAAATATGGTTTCTCCTCGAGATTCTTAGAATGGTTATATATTTATTTTTGCTTACATTTTATACTTCCAATTTACCTTGTTTTTTTCACTATGCTGTACCATTGTTTCAAATGAAAAAATCAGTGTCATTGGAATTGTTATTCCTTGTTAGATTTTTTTTCCCCTTCTTTGCTTATTATAAAATAATTTGTCTTATCATTAAAGCTCTGGCAGTGAGGTTAATTAGTCTGCAAAATGGAAACTCTTTTGTCATCTCATAGATTCTCTGGATTTCTAAACTGTCCCTTAATTTCAAGAATCCTAAAAAAATCTCTGAGAATCCTGAGATTGGTCAAATATCATGGTCAAACATTTGTTTTCTTTTCTTTTTTGAGGGGAGAAGCAAGTCAATTGAGGTTAAATGACATGCCCAAGGTCACACAGCTAGGAAGTATTACGTTTCTAGGGTCAAATTTAAACTCAAGTCTTTTAGATTGAAATGCTAATGATTTATCCACTATATCATCTAGCTGACCCTATATTTTTATGCTTCTGTGAGAAGCTGGTTATTCTTAAATTTTTACATTTTCTATACAAGTCATGTATCCTAGTTCTAATAGCATTATTTTGATGGAATAAAACCTTGTTCAAGTTAAATTGTTTATTTGATTTTTGCTGTTTCTTTCCATTTCTGTATTTTGTCTTTTACCAAAATGCCTCTACTCCTCAATGAATCCATGTTTTCATTTCAATTTTCCAGTTATAAGTCATGCTTTTTGAGTTTTTATCATTGGCTTGCCTTTTTTTTTAAACTGCTGATATCTCTTTCAATCTTCTTTATTGATGCTAGTTCTTTATTTTTCTTGGTGTCATTCCTCAATTTTTTGTGTGTTTTGCAATAGTTCTAGGCTTATTTCTTAGATAATTAATATTAATATATTTTAATATAACTTCAAATTTTTGGAATTCATGATATTTTCTCACTATGCTAAAACTTTGTCTTTTTAAAAGAAATTATATTCTTTTTGTCAGAATATAATGTCTTTTCATACTTGATGGTTATCTATTTATCCCTTTACCCCTTTTTGAGGGAGCAAAGCTTATCTTTTTTGCAAGTGAGGACTACGAGGAGGTGACATATTTTAAGTAGAACTCTTGTGACCTTCAAGAAGGAAAAAAAAATGTTAATAATAATGAAAGATGTTCTGAGAGCTGATTTCTCCTTTGGTTAAGCAAATTTTGATTGGAATATATTACTCCAATATTTAACTAAAATACAAGTATCTTAGCAAGTGGCCATGTATCTAAACGCAACCTGCTTTTTTCAGAAACAAAGTTGAGTGGGATAAATGGAGTACAGAAAGCTTAATAGAATCCATCAAATACCTGTGATTGCAGGTACATTTTGAGGGAGACTAACTGGACTTTTTTCAAAACCTCTAATAATCTATAATTAATTAACTATATACATATACATACACACACACACATATATATATGTATATGTATATGTAATTAACAAGTCAGAACAGCTTTTGTGGAAAAAACAACAACAACAACAACAACAACAAAAACAGAAACAAAAACTAAATTTTATTTGCTTTAGCTTTTTAGTCCTGGACATCTTAGTACTTGTCATTTCTAGTGTATTGATTAAAACAAGAACCACAACAACAACTAAAATTTTCACCAGTTTGTAGAGGGAAACCACAATGAATAAAATTAACAGCCTTAAAGTGTCATGGAACTGTTATAATTGAAAGAGTAAAGGAGGAGGTTCATAAATCTCAGAATTTAAGCCTTGCCATTTAGTTCGGTGTTGACTCACAATGTTTTACCATGGGCAACAACTTGAATTGAGTATTTTATTAAGTAAATATTCTGCACGAGGGACTGAATTGGGGATATTGAGATAATCAAAATGTGTCCCTCTCTTCAGAGAGCTTACATTCTCTTTAGAGGGATAAAATACATAAATGGGGAAGTAAAAGGAAAACAGTGTTGTTCAAGAGCAAAATCTTCTAAAAACCAAGAGAAATTTGAAAAGACCTCATTAAGAAGGTCAGCTACCCTTTCAAATGGGCTAAAGATTCTAAGGGGAGGAAGGAGGTAAGAAAGCAATGTGTTGTAGACAAGGAAGACAGGATACAAAATAGACTTGGAGAAGAACAATAGAATGGCAGGCAGGAGCTATGTATTGATGAGTTTTACATGCAAATATTGCTCTGTGCGACAGTTTGAGAATATATTTGCAATCATGATGACCAAAGTCCATTATTTCATCATTCTAAGTCCCCCTCTAGCTACCCCCCCTCTACAACCACCTCTTCCAAGTGTGTGGCTTAATTTGAATGTTTGTCAGTTTTGTTCAAATGAAGCAGGGGGAGTTGGAGCTGGAAGTGTCTCGGCTCTGGATTTGTAATTCTATCCAGATCCCTACCTGGGAGGTTTGCTGTCAACCAGTTTCATTAAAGCTCCATGCATTTTGAGTTGTCCCTGTTGGGTGATTAGCTTAACTGCATGGATTCTGAACTCACCTATATCTTGGCACTTCAATAACTTTCCCTTCCAATGCAAAAAAAAAAAAAAAAAATGCAACCTCCACTATTTACTCAAAGCAAGAGAAAGTGTGCAGTTTTAATGAATTGAGTCTTGTGATTGCACTGTTACTATTGTATCTTCTACACATGTTCATGGGTATGTGACTTTAAATTGTTAAATTGAACTGCTCCTTTCAAGGCCCTGAAATAAATGTCCTTTCTGTTTTTGTTTCTTCCCTTTCCAGTATAATGAAGAACTCCATTATGTAGAGCCATGTTTGAACGGGACCTTAGTCCAGGCAGACAGGACTAACAAAGAGGTAAGGAGAGTCAGGAGAGCTGAGGGAATGTGTGTGTATTGTGGTGATGAGTGTCAATGGATTACAAAAGCTTTTGTGAATAAACTCAATCCTAATTTATTAAAATAAAAAAAAATTATAATTGATGGTTCAGGCTATTTAAAGGGGATTTTGATGTGTAAGGTATTCAGTTGTTTGGTTCAAAATGGTTGTCAATGAAATGAAAATGTTGACTCATTTTTTATTACATCCCTCCTCTCCCCAGCAGAACATTTTAACTTGAATGTCTTTAAATATACATGGCTTTTATTCTACTCTTGGAAAATAAGTTGAAATGAGCCCTTCTTCTAATGCTAGGAAGGTCGTCTTTGCTTTAGGAAACATTTTCTAGTAAATGTAACTTAAATCAATTTCTGTAAAAGACATACAATTTCCCAATGATTTCCCTTTTTATTCTCAAACACCCTTTTCTCCTGAATATCTCAGGAGGCTGAATTGAAAATTTGGGGTGAGATAGAGCAAATGTAGCACCCAAACCTGTAGTAAGTTGGACACTGTAAAAGAGGAATGGTGGTATCATAGAAAGAGCCATCTTTGGGAAGTTGGAGGACCACAATTCAAATCCATTTTGTTACTCTAGATCACATAGGCAAGTTATCAAAGCCTCAGTTTCCTCATCTGTATAATAACTTCTTTGGACTCTCTTTTCTGTTCCAAATGAATATTTCTGAGGTTTTTTTCCTAATACCAAACATGAAAAGCCTTTCATATGAGTTCATTCTCTTAAATCTCACAGAAACAACATGAGGAATAACTGGGTGACACTTGGGTACAAACAGGTGATGTGTGCTACCTGTAACTTCCTTATGCTTCTGAAGTGGTAGATATCCACACCTAAGTTGTTTCCTTTTTTGTTTGCAACTCACAGAGAAGCAGGCTGTTGCATAATTAACAATTTTGGAATAAAGTACACATCAGGACCAATATGTGGTATTTATTTATTATATCAAAAGCTAAATTCAAAGATATGAATGAACTTTCCCATTGGTTGTAGGATGACCCACTTTTTGGCAGCAGACACTCAAATTACATAGAAAAAAATTATTCTCTATGACAAAATTCTATTAAGATTGTAGATATAGTGTCTGGCTCCAGCTTCTATATGGATCTAGGAGCTTGAAGTGGTATATTTTTGAAAATTATTAAGAGAAGTAAATCTCATCTCTTTTGTGAACCCTGACTCTACTTTAGCTAAATCTTATTCATAGAGATTAAATGATTTGTTTTAATGGAATGGGATTTCTTGAAATGCAGTTAGATAACTGTCATTGAGTCATGAAAACTTCTAGGCTTGTATTTATTCCTTTAGTGTAATATAATTCACTTTTCCTGCCATGCTACAAATTCTTTAACACAACCACCTTGGCTGCCAGATCTGTCCTTTGCTTCTTACTTTGGTGTACTCAGTTTTGGATGTAGTAGTGACATAATTAGGAGTGTCACAAGAGCAAAGCTAGATTGGCCCACTGGGAATTCCCTATTTCTCAAAATCCTTGCTTTTTATGATACGTGGTAAAAAAAAAAAAATTTGTATTGTTAATCTAGGATTCTACAAGAGGAAAGTCATAGGATGGATGTCCTTTCCAAGGGAAAAAAAAAAGATAGACCAAGAACAGAAAGGCGGGGCTTTGCTAGTGCATTTCTGTCTTAACATTTTTATATGACTTGTTCCACCACTGGAACAAGCTCCCTTAGGCTAATAAGATACATAATTATCCCCATTATAAAAATATAGAAATTGAGGCTCAGAGAGGGATATTTGTGAATTCTGAGTGAGTCATATACCTGACTAATGATACTGCTATTATGTAGTAATATCATTATACCCATTAGTATTTGTAGTCTCAACCACTATGAGATGTTTCCTAAGATCCATGATCCCTAGAAGAAAACTAAGTAAACTCAGATGTTGCGTTTCTTAGGGCCATGGAGCTTGCTAAAGTGAGATCCAGTAGGAATAAATAGGACAAAGGATGTTTTCAGTAATCATTTTTCTCTACTGATGGAAGTTGTATGAATATTTTCACACCAATAAAAGAGTCCAGAAAAAAAAATATATTTAATTAATTATTTATAAGAATACAAGTCATTCCCCAATTCATAAATGGTCAAAGGATATGAACAGACAATTTTCAGATGATGAAATTAAAGCCATTTATAGTTACGTGAAAAAATACTCTGAATCACTATTGATTAGAGAAATGCAAATTAAAACAACTCTGAGGTACTACCTCATATCACTCATATTGACTAAGATGACAGGAAAAGATAATGATAAATGTTGGAGGAGATGTGGGAAAACTGGGACACTAATGCATTATTGGTGGAGTTGTGAACTGATCTAACCATTCTAGAGAACAATCTGGAATTATACCCAAAGGGCTATAAAATTGTGCATGCCCTGTGACCTAGCAGTGCCATTACTGGGTTTTTATCCCAAGGAAATCATAATGGAAAAGGACCCACATGTGCAAAATTGTTTGTAGCAGCTCTTTTTGTGGTAGCAAAGAATTGGAAAAGGAGTGGATGCCCATCAGTTGGGGAATGGCTAAACAAGTTGTGGTACATGAAGGTAACGGGATAGTATTGTTCTATAAAAATGATAAATAAGCTGATTATAGAAAGATTTACATTATAAAATAAATTTCTCAACATATAAACATGTGTATGTGTGTATATACAGCTAGATACAAACATGTATTTATAATACATATATATGTATATATATATATATATACACACATGTGTGTATTGATATCTATATCTATAATTTCCTATTTTATTCCTAGGTAATGGAAATCCACTGAAGGTTTCTAAGTAGATAAATGACATAATCATATTTGGGATTAATAAAAAAATTACTTTACAAGTATTTATACACACAAACAAAAAAAAAATATTGAATTAGAGTAGGGAAGTAACCAAGCATTAGAGGTCAGATGGCAGGCGATTATAATAATCAACAGGCGCAGCTTTAGAAATGACTAAGTGCCAGATACTGTATAAAGTGCAGAGGATACAAAGACAAAAGTGAAATCATCTCCGGCCTCACGGAGCTTATGTCCTAAGGAGGGAGAAAAGATTTACATTTATACGCATAAACAGAACACAATGTTCTTTCTGTATACAAAACATAATTTAATAAAATAACTATAAGCATCTTCTAAGTACTATAACAGTTGTAGAAGCAGGCAGGGGCTTCATGAAGGAGATGGCATTTTCCTTTTTGAAATTGTATTTTATTTTTTCTAATTACACGTGAAGCCAATTTTTAACATGCATTTTTATAAAATTTTGAGTTCCAAATTTTCTCTCTTTCTCTCTCCCTTCCCCTTCCCTGAAATGATAAACTTTGATGAAGGTTATATATGTGCAATCAGATAAAAAATATTTTCATATCAGTTATATTGGGAAGGAAAAAACAGTTTGCATAAAAATGCATGTTGTAAAAGGAAAAAAAAGCTACAAAAATAAATTGAAAATGGTTTACTTTGACCTGCATTCAGACTCTATAATTCTTTCTCTGGATATAACTAGCATTATCCATCATGAAGCCTCTGGAATTGTCTTGGATCACTGCTTTACTGAGAAGAGCTAAGTCCTAGTTGATCACCACACAGTGTTGCTGTGTACTATGTACAGTGTTCTCCTGGTTCCACTCATTTCACTCAGCATGAGTTCTTGTAAATCTCTCCAAGCTTTACCGGCCCTTCCTGCAGAGAGCTGCCTCAATTCTGGCCTAGAGCAGAGACTCCCTTTTTCCTCCAGAGCTACCCTCTTTATCCTCCCAGAGAATGGGCGTGGGATAATGCAAGGGCTTCTGGGAAGAATTACTTCAACCAATGAACTTGCTCCTCCTAAGCATGCAAGCTCCTCCCCAGGAAAGGCGGGAACTAGAGAATTGTCAAGTACCGACAGCACTTAGTAAGAACCTAATATCTCGTTATCTCATTAGCACTTAGTAAGAACCTAACAGATTCTCATCTTCCATCATTGCTGATTGCATATTGGTAAGTCCTTTGAGTAAAATAGCAGTCATTTCACAAATCTTATCTCCATGTACAAACTCACATATCCATCCCAGTAAAGGAGAAAAAATCATGGAAAGACCTGTGATTCTATGGGTCCCTTTACTCAACAGTTCCAATACTGATCTATCGTGACATGATCATTTTAAGTGACTTATTGAGCCTGTTACAAATGTCTACTCACACAGTGCCTCTCAATCTGAAGATCTCACTCTCTTTCTCAATTAAAAATATCAGTTGAATGACAAACTACAAACTCCCATTCACTGGATTTGTTATTTTAATATTTCAATCTTATTGAAATGTACTCTCAGAATCCATTATAATCATAGTCACTTAATCCTTCCATATTTCCTGGATCACAGTTTGCAGATCGTTTTCTTAACATATATAATATATATAACAACATATCCTAAGTCAAGCTACTTCCTAAATCTGTTAAGTATCCAGGAAGAATTATAGATATTTCCTTCCCTTTGAAGCCGTTCTTAACAATGGATGAAGAAGGTAGGGGTGGGATGGATTTTTTTCTTAATAGCATACATCTATATCTCTGTCTTTTCTCATTTCTACACTGATTTGAGCTCTTGAAAATAAATAGACAAGTACATGGATGACTTAGAAATGATGCAGAGCCAGAAATGAAGTATGCGGAAAATGATAGGATGTGATGAGTGAGGGAGAAAAGAAATAAAAGATGATTTTGAAGTTGAGAGCTTAAATCATTGGGGGAAATGTGGCCTCTTGAACCGAAAAAGAGACTTCTAGAGGGAAGATTGTGAGTTTACTTGTTGATATTGATTTTGAAAGGCTGAAACACTATCCAGGGAATTTTTTGAACATGGAGTTATAAGTGTGGGATTGGGACTCGGGAAAATGGGCAAGGCAGAGCAGAGGGTTTTACATTCATCTGTCTAGAAATGGTAATTGAATCTATGGGAGTGGGTTAATTCATCATTATAAAATAGTGGTTCTTAGTTTACTTGCAAAATGACTAAATTTGGCACAGGAACAGCTTTACTGTAAACTCTAAACTCCATATAGACCGTCTGCTTCTGAGTCTTCTCTTTTCTCCTCAGTCTTATGGAATCCTTAGATCAATTCAAGACTTTAGTATAAGTACCAGTTCTCATAAGGGATTTCTCTGATCTCCCTCTGCTGTGTTTTGTTCTTTACAATCTAATTAAATCTCCAACCTCTCTCTGTCTACTAGGTACTTCCCTGATTCCTACAAATATCCCCATGTCTCCCCATTCACCTATTCAGTTCTTTCCCACTTCCAAAGTTATCATCCTATTTCTCTCTTCATTTTTGTGACTAAACTCCTTTAGAAGATCATTTATAATCATTTGCTTCACTTCTTTTCTTCCAATTCTCTTAATTCTTTGCCATTTGGCCTCCAACCTCATCATTCAACTGAAATTACTCTCTCCAATGTCACCAATGGCAATGTTTTTTTTTTTCTCTCTACAATCCTTTTTCTTTGTGATCTCTACAACTTTTGACACAGTTAATCACCCTCATCCTGGATTCTCTCTTCTCTCTAAGTTTTTCATGACACTGCTCTTTCTTGGATTTACTCCTATGTATCTGATTTTTCAATTTCCACAGCTGGACCTTCATCTAGCTCACATTCTATAATTATGGATTTCCTCCAGGGGTCTGTACTTGATCCCCTTCTCCTCCACCTTTATGTTGTCTCATTTTTTAAATATCATCAGCTCTCATGAATCCAGTGATTATCTCTATACAGATGAGTCCCCTAATTATTTCCTGATTTCCAGGATCACCTTGACAACTGCCATTTGAAACTCTTTAATTGGACATTTCATTGGCATCTAAAATTCAACATGTCCAAAACAGAATTCATCATTTCCGCTCTCCCCACCTTTTTCGAACTTACCTGTTGATCTTTAAGATTTCATCGCTGTACATATCACAGGGTTGAAACCTAAGTAAGATCTTCAACTCTTGATTCCTTCTCATCTTATATATCCAAATGATTGCCAAGTCTACTTTCCCAACATCTCGCATATACATTCCCTTCTTTCTGATCCCAGCACTGTTACCCTGGTGCATGATCTCATCCCCTCACTCCTAAATAATTGCAATAGTCCATTGATTAGGGTCCTTGCCTCATTTGTTCCAACCTATCTTCCACTCAGTTGCCAACTGAATAAATCCAACCATGAAAGTCTCCTGCTTAGTAAAACTGAGGGGCTCTTTATTCCCTTACTTATCAAGTAGAAAATCCTCTATTTGACTTTTAAAGCCCTTCATAATCTGCTCCCTTCCTACATAATAATAAATGTTTATTGACTGCCTGCCGGAAATAGTCCATATAGTCCGTTTGATAGATTGGTTCTTCATTAGTCTGTATTAAGTAGAAATTTTCAAAATCTATGATTCAATATCCCCTTGTCTGCATTGAAAAAAATTGAGTTTTAAGCCAATATCACCAAGAAAATTTCTGGAGGGAACAAAAACAATTCTTATGATATTTTAGTAGTTCATGTGGATTGTCTTCTGACCCCATGTGAGAAAATCAAAATAGCAAACAGGGTCAGTGACTTATATGTTTCTGAGATTCGTTGGTTTTGCAAGAAATCCATTCAGACAAACTCCAAATGGTGTCACAAGAATCAGGGGTTTTCCTAACAGCTTCATTATGAAACCAGAAAAAAGCAGTATCAGCTAGCCTCCTTGCCTTCACTCCTGTCCTTATAGAGATAGCACAATAGCCATAAATTCCAGGTCTGATAGATTTTTCAGAGGCCAAAAATGCAATCAGATAGGAGTTTATTACTTACATTATTATTATTATTATTATTATTATTATTATTATTATTAATTATTATTATTACTGAGGCAATTGGGGTTACGTGACTTGCCCAGGGTCATACAGCTAGGACATGTTAAATGTCTGAGACTAGATTTGAATTCAGGTCATCCTGACTTCAGGGCTGGTGTTCTATCTAATACCCCCTAGCTGCTCCAGTTTATTAATTTAGATTCATATTTAAAGCCTGGATCCAACAAATTTATTATGGCTTTAATACCAAAGGGAAATATATATATATATATATATATATATATATATATATATATATATATATATATATATATATATATATATATATATATATATATACAGAGAGAGAGAGAGAGAGAGAGAGAGAGAGAGAGAGAGAGAGAGAGAGAGAGATGTGGAGAGAGACAGAGAGAGAGAGAGAGAGAGAGAGAGAGAGAGAGGAAAAAAGAAGAGAAAAGGAGAAAAAATTAATAGTTAAGACAATAAAACTAAATCTCTATGGAAATTAAAGGATCTCATGTGATTTAAAAGAGCTGAAGGTTCAGCAAGGTCATTGGTCCAATGGTGACACCCTTTACTTTTTCTTGAAAGACATAGCTTGAATCAAATCTGAAAATTTTAGAGACCATCTAATAGTCTAACCCATACCTGAATTAGAATATCTTCCATATATTCCTGGCAAACCTCTACTCAGACATTTCCGGTGAAGAAAGATGTTATCTTAACACAAGTCATTTTTTTTTTTTTTGAGAATTTTATACAATTATTATTGTATAAATGAGATTTTATTTTTACATATATTTCAGTATTTATATATATACACATATATATGTATATATATGTATACATGCACATATGTACATTATATACATAGATATGTCTCAGCATAAATGTGCCTATATACTTGCATGTATGTGTATCTATTTGTGTGTCTCTGTCTGTATGCATTTCTAAAACTATCTAACCACTGGCATAAATATTCCCATAAAGAAGTTAACTCAATTCTCCGTACACATAAAACTGTGATTCCAATTTTGCATCACAAACAATTGATTAGAACACTGAGATTAGTGGTATACCAGTTACAAAGATATACGTGTTGGAGGCAGTATTTAAACCCAGCCCTTCCGGCCTCTGAGGCTGGCTCTCCACCATACTTCTAATCTCCTCTACCCATATCCAATCTAAATACATTGATCTACAATTTTATTATATAATTGATCAAAACTACGGAGCTTAAACCAAATTAAGGGCTGAAAAAGTTGCTTGCCTTGCCCAAAGTCACACAAATATTAGCCTGTGGATCTCGTTTTGAGCACAGGCCTTCTAATTCACATCTGATTCTCTTCCTATCTGCTTGCTGTCTTTCTTTTACCCTGAATTTTTCCTGCTGGGCTAACGTGATAGAAGTCTTCTTTTGGGTAACATAAAAACAAGACTTTAAGAATTGACTGTGATTGGTAATTCAGCTTGTGGTCATTCCATGGCAGCCAATAGTCAGACTCAAGTCATACCTAGTATCCTAAAAGAGTTATTACACATACTCCAACAGACTGAGCAGAAGGAATCGGGATGCCAACAGCTGGATAGCAAGTGGATGATTATTGTCCTTAATTTTCAGAAAGGACCAAAAAAAGATCACTATGTTAGAGTCAAATCACAGTGTGTTTGATTGTGGCAGGTTAGACTAATATTAAGCTTAGAGTGGTCTGCCACAGGTCAGTCACAAATAGCCCTTTGAACATTTGAAGGAGACTCTAATTTTACTCATCTCTTATTTCTTCTGAGTTAATTCAATTCTGCTTTGTTCATAGAGCACAGGCCCTTCTCTGATGAGGGCAAGGCATCCTGGGCAATCTTCTGCCAGTGTGTCCCATGTCAGACAGTCAATTCTAAAGTTCTTGAGAGATACCTTGGTAGTGTCCTTGTATTGATTTTTCTGAGCACCTTGTGATTAGAAGGGGAGGAAGTTCATTGTTCATATGAAAGTTGACTGAAATTTTCCAGGTTATATGACGAGAAGAAGTTCAAGGATGTCTCCATTGTCTATCTCTAGAAAGCAGGGGATAGATTGTCCTGTGACAATCACAAGAGTGTCTCTCTCTCACTCATTGCCAACAACATTCTTGCCAGGAGTCGCTTTAATAAGCTTATGCTATACTTGGAAAAAAAATCATCTACCTGAGAGTCAGTGTGACTTCAGAAGGGCTGAGGAACAGTTGATGTGGCGTTTACTGCCTGACAACTCCAGGACAAATGCCAGGAGCAGAACAGAGGTCTGCAAATAGCATTGTAAATCTAACAAAGTAGCAGTGAGCAAGTGTCATACCCAGCCCTACCTGGAAGATAAAAAGGAAAGCTGGAAAGCATCAGTAATCCAGGAACAATAACCGCAAAGAGAAATGAAAAAGAAATGAAAAAGTGAAATAGATGAAATCTACTTCAGAGAAATAAAAAAATCTAGTTAAATGATGATAGATACAAGCATCTCGGAATAGAAAACAGCCTGATATTATCCATTGTATTTAGGTCTTTAGGGACTGAAGAGAATACCCTTTGACATAAATACCTTAGGTTTCTCCAACTTCTCCTTCATGATGCTTGTTCAATAATAGAGAATGTAACATGATCTGCTCACTTTCTTTACTTCAATATTTCCTATAACTTGATTTTGATTTAAGAATAAAAGGTCCTGGATTAGTTAGAAATACATAAACTTTATGACAAAGAGGAGTCAAACCTGTTTCTGAATATTAGCTTTCTAAACGGGAGGCTCTAAGCTATCATGATGGTATTAGTAACTTTTCTTTCTTATATAAACAATAAATAATCAATTTGTTAAGTACCTACTGCATACCATGTACTGTGCTAAGCCATAAAGAGAGAGAAAGAGACAGAAATAGAGTCTCTAGCCTCAAAGAGCTTTCAGTCCAGGAGAACACATGCAAAATAATATTTATAAAGAAGCTATATACAGAATAAATAGGAAGAAATTAAAAGAGGGAAGACAGAATTAAAAAGAGATGGGAAAGACATCCTGTTAAAGATGGGATTTTAGTTATGACTTAAAAGAAGCCATGTAAAGTTGGGGAAAGAGAGCATTTCAAGGATAAGGAAAAGCCAGAGAAAATATTCAGAACTAAGAGATAGTGTCTTGTTCATGGAACTACCAAGAGGCTGGTGTCAATGGATCAAAGCACTCCCTTAAAAAACTCCAAAAAATATCAGTCTTCAATAGATTGGAAACTACACATATGAAAGAAAAGAGGCTAAGTGCATGGAATATAGTACAGACTACTGAGGACAGAGAGCATGTGGTTTACAGATATAATCTACCCAACTGTATTGTAACTGTAAGCTTTGGATCTACTTTAGAAATGTTTGCTGAATGAATGAAAGAAAAAGTAAAGAAATAAATAACAAATACAAAGCAATTGACGTTATTGGAGTGATTGGTTTGGGAAATTATACAGTAAAATATTGAAATAGTGAATAGATACCTACTTTTATACTTATTCCTTAGGCTACATTGTAAAGTACAATTGTTAATGAGTATTAAGATATCCTTTCCAAGAACAGTTTATCCCTCTATATTAATTTTTTTAAAGAAAGACTTAAAAAAAATCCTAGGGAATGAGGATATATATTAAATAAATGCTCTCATCATTCTCTAAGAAGACTCTTTACTACTTCTCCAGGGTCCTCACTCATAACTTCCCCTCATTTCCTTAAAGGCTCAAGCATATTGCTTTACTTTCTAATCCCCCTAATATCCCAGGATTCATCTCTATTTGTTTTATTTGTGTACTTCTCACTGTTCTCTATTCCTAGAATGTTCATCTTACCTCTCCCTTTAATATCTATGACTTCCTTCAAAACTCATTTGAGAACTGCTTTCTTTTGGAGTCCTTTCTTGCATCTGTCAGCTATGAGCACCTTCCCATTTAAACTTGCTTTGGATTTGCTTTGTTAAGTGTCTTGTATATTTTTATGTAAAGATGATTATCCTGGATCTCATAGCCTGAAGACCAATAGTATTAAATTTCATCCTAACACTAGGGTTCTTTGATATCCTTATAACGTAGAAAATGTTTCCCATTGGCTAAATCCCCACCAAACTGCTTCCTCTACTTTCATTTGTATTATAACTGTAAGCTTTGGATCTATTTTAGAAATGCTAATGAATAAATGAAAGAAAAAGTAAAGAAATCAATAACAAGTACAAAGCAAATGACGTTATTGGAGTGATTGGTTTGGGGAAATACAGTAAAGTATTGAAGTAATGAATAGATACCTACTTTTATACCTATCCCATAGGCTACATTGTAAAGTAGAATTATTAATGCGTATTAAGATATTCTTTTCAAGAACAGCTTATCCCTTGATATTAATTTAATATTAATTTAAAGAAAGACTTATAATGTAGAATGTAATGTAGAAAATGGTTTCCATTGGCTAAAGTCCCCACCAAACTGCTTCCTCTACTTTCATTTGTATTGTAACTGTAAGCTTTGGATCTATTTTAGAAATGTTAATGAATAAATGAAAGAAAAAGTAAAGAAATCAATAACAAGTACAAAGCAAATGACGTTATTGGAGTGATTGGTTTGGGGAAATACAGTAAAATATTGAAGTAATGAATAGATACTTACTTTTATACCTATCCCATAGGCTACGTTGTAAAGTAGAATTATTGATGAGTATTAAGATATTCTTTTCAAGAACAGCTTATCCCTTGATATTAATTTAAAGAAAGACTTATAATGTAGAATGTAATGTAGAAAATGGTTTCCATTGGCTAAAGTCCCCACCAAACTGCTTCCTCTACTTTCATTTGTATGTAACTATATGCTTTGGGTCTACTTTAGAAATGTTTGCTGAATGAATGAAAGAAAAAGTAAAGAAATCAATAACAAGTACAAAGTAAATGACATTCTTGAAGTGATTGGTTTGGGGAAATACAGTAAAGTATTGAAAGTAATGAAGTAATGAATACAAAAAAGTATTGAAGTAATGAAGTAACTGCTTCCTCTAGTTTCATTTAACCACTTAAAAGTCAAATTGGTTTTTACAAAGGAAAATTTGTTTCAAAGATAGGAGAGACAAATGTACAAACATTTTTGCTTAATACCAGGAAGTATAACTCTTCCAACCCCTATACCAGCTTAGTCTTCCAGAAGAGGCATTAGATTAACCACCTCACTCAGTTCTGACATTAAACATGTCCCACTGAGTTCCAAATCCAAAGTTTCCCTTGGGCTTTTGTCTTGGGACCTCAGGTTTTCAGGATTTCCTTGTTGGACTGGTGGGTCACCTCCAGCTTGGAATCCTGGACTATTTGGTTTGAGCTTCCAGGTCATCATTTCTCCATGAAGATGCTATATTTTATTCACCCCAGCATGGAGGCTCTGGAAAACATGGTATGTTTTGTCATCCCAACTTGGGGGTTCTAGAAAGCAGGATATTTTAATCACCCCAGTGTGGGGGCTCTAGAAAGCACAGTACATTTTGTTACCTCAACTTGGGAGCTCTAGAAAGCAGGACACAACACCTAGAACCAAAAAGAATCAACAAAAGCCAAAAGCCCAACTCTCTTAGCTCAGAGCCATAGAGCCTAAGAGTTGTATAGAAGAGAACCCCAGTTGCTGTATGATGCTATAGGGAATGAATGAGCCTTTCACCTCATACATGATCTGAAAAGAGACAGAGAGAGAGAGAGAGAGAGGAAGAAATAGAGATAGAGAGATAGAAACAGACAAATAGACAAAGTCAGATAGTTTTAAAGACAATGTTCTTGCTATTCAACCATTGAGATGGCGTTACCCAACGTAGCATGTCCATGAATGAATAATGCTTTTTTCTTATAGAAGCAGGTCCATGACATAGCCACATGCATGTCTTCATCCTACATGATCTGGGCAGGTAACAAACACTGGATTCCTTTACATATGGACACGCTGTCTTTTCTTGTAGAACATAAGCTCCTTGAGAGTGAGGAAGTTTTCATATTTGTCTTTGGATCCTCACTGCCAAGAACATGCTTTGTTCTAAGAAGCATCTAAGAAACATGTATTGGTTGATTAAATATGGCAAAGGCCATCCATGACACAGGCTCAAAGTTGACTTATTCCAGGGAGAGGAAACAGTTGTTCTTGACAGACCCTGTTGAAATGATCTCTGAGGAGCTACAGAGAGGTGCAATGCCCCCCCTTATTTCACTCAGTGTGCTTTCATTAGGTTTTGATGGCAATCTCATCAGAGCATTAACTAGCTAGAAGATCAGATGCCCAGGCACCTGCTGAGCCGCTGGGCCAGCTTTCAGGATTCTTTTTCTCTTCTGCTTTGATCATTGAACCAAAGAAGGATGATCTAAATGTAAGAGACAGAAAGAAGTGTCTTGCCTCCTCCAGGGGTCATTAGTGCCACTGTTCTGTCCCTGGCTATGGATTTCCAAGAACAGTTTTAAAATATCACATTTTCCTCCAACAGTGGTAGCAGACATCGGCCGGCTAAATGCATCGGAACAGGAAGAAGCTGGTAATGATCAGATACTTGTCCTAGTAACAGCCTCTGACGGGAACTGATAGGTCCTTTAGTTCAGTTATTTCAGCCCTGTCAGACTCTTTGTGACCTTGTTTGGGCTTTTCTTGGCAAAGATACTGGAGTGTTTGCCATTTTCTTCTTCAGCTTATTGCACAGATGAGGAAACTGAGGCAAATAAGGTTAATTGACTTGCCCAGGGTCACACAATTAAGTATTTGAAGTCAGATTTAAACTGAAGAAGATGAGTTTTCCCTGGCTTAGGTTCAGCACTTTATTATCCACTGCATACCATCTTGCTGTCCACAATCCCCTCATTGATTTATTCAACAATCATTAGGTACTTACTATGTACCAGGTACATGGATGGGCACTGGAGGCACAATGACAATACACTAAATAGTTTTTGTCCTTAGGGAACTTACATTCTAATAAGGTAGAAAAGGTAGGATGACTTTATGTGGAGGGTCCATGAAAAGGATAAATTTCCTCTGCTTAGCTGCTACAAGTCAGAGAACTTCATTAATCCTGATGAGTAGCTACATCCAATAAATCAAGCATTTATTAAGCACTTACTTGTCCCAGGCACTTTGTAAAGCATTGGGTATACAAAGTCAAAGCAAAATCTGTGATCTATTCTCCAGGATGGTACATACTAATGAATTCAGGATCTTTGTCCATTGAATTTGTCTTTAAAAGATGATTTGAAAACAGCTACTTTCCCACTTCCATTTTGTGACGCTCAATTATTTTTGCTGAGTCATTTGGGGTTCAGTGACTTGCCCAGGGTCACACAGCTAGGAAGTGTTAAGTACCTGCGGTCACATTTGAACTCAGGTCCTCCTGACTTCAGGGCTGGTGCTTTATCCACTTCTCCACCTAGCTATTCTTTGTGAAGCTCATTTTGTGCTAAAGATGCTATTTATGACTGTGGACAAAAAAAAAGGCTTTCTTTTGAGGAATGGGCAAAGCTAAGCTTGTCTGTGGGCAAATAGGAAATAGTCAATCAGAATGCTCATGTTTCTGTGTGTGGGAAGTGAGAGAAAATAGAGAAAGATACAAAGAGCCTGAGACAGAATGAAAGAGATGAGTTGAAGAGAGACAAAAATAGGGACATAGAGACAGACCCAGAGAGACAATGACAGCTAGAGGGTCAGAGAGATGGAGAGAGATACAGATAGTTATCCCTTCCATACTGCTAGGGTTAGGGGTCAGCACTCCTGCAATTGGATAATCCATGAAAGATTTTTGACCTTCCTTTCATCCTACAGAAGAAGAGTGCAAAATATTTTGCCAAGAAGGCTTAAAAAGAAAGGGACAATGATTCTAATGCTATCTACTTTGTAGGGTTGTAATAAGGAAAGCATTGTGCAACTCCATTGACCCTGCATCAACAGTAAACTATGGGATATTTGAGGAAAAAAAATTATTGGATCTCCTCCCATCGGCTTCCTGTGTATTTTAGGGTTAGCTACAACAGCTTGCATTCTTAATTAGATCTAGAGCTAGCCCCAAAACATGGAACGTGCAACTGATTTCTCATTATAACTCCTCCTGGATGTGAAAAGTAGTCTGTCCCGCTTGTCTCAAGAATGAATCTTTCCAATTGTGAATGTGACACGCTGTAAGTTCTGTCATTAGCTCGGAGGCACTGACCTATAAATAGAGCCTTCTGCTATATTTATTGCTGCCTGGTCCTCATTGTGAGTTGTGATGAAGCCTTCAAAGTGGTTATTTTACGTTGTGTCCTTCTAATGAGCCATGTGGAAGCTGTAGGCCTCAGACCTTAGAATTCAAAAAGTAGAGTAAGGATGTCATGTCTGGAAGCTGTCCCATCATTACATTTCCTGTCACTCTGAACCCAATCAAGCACCAGATTACCACTCTTTCCATGTGTGCCCAACCTTCTGAATAATTCTCCTGGAACTGATTGGAATGGGATTTTATGACACCCAGATGATGTCCCTCAGATCTGTTTCTTGAACAGCCAACGATGATCACATGTTTCCCATGGTTTTATTACTCTCCATATTGGGCACATGATGGAGAAGAGAATTCAATGAGTTTCACCAAATTGGAAAATGTCTATGAGTGGTTTATTTTCACAGTGATCTAGAAGAATTTTTGTAAAGATGTCTAACTTCATGCAATACAATCCTACACATATTTATTAAGCACCTACTATGTGCTAAGCACTGTGTTAGGAGCTAGGGATGCTAAGGGAAAGGGGAAAATAGTCTATGCTCTTGAGATATTTGCATTGTATACAATATTAATCAATCAAGAAGTGTTTATTAAATTTATAGTAGGTGCTTAATAAATCTTAATAAATATCTCTTCTATCACTACTCCCCTTCTCTTATCCTATTCCTTTCATCTTTTCCTCCAGGTTAGATTTTATGCCCATATTGAGAATGTATATTTTTCCTTTGTGATCTAATTTGGAATAGAATAAGTTTTATTCATTTACCCTGTCCTCTCCCTGTTTCCTTCCACTGTAAAAGCTATTTCATGCTTTATTTCAATGACAGATAATTTACACCAATCCACTTTATCTCTCATTCTTAATTTCATTTTTAAAGATATAATTCCTTCATATTCAATTTACACTTATGCCCTCTGTCTATATATCCTCCTTCTAATTCCCAAAATAATCTGCATGTTCTAATGAGTTACAGGAATACCCTCCCAAGTAGGAATGAAAACAGATAAACCTTATTAAGTCCCATATGGTTGCTTTTCTGATTACCTCCTTCTGCTTCTCCTGAGTCCTGTATTTGAAAATCAGATTTTCTATTCAAGTTTGGTCTTTTTGGCATTAATGCTTAAAAAATCTCTATTTCATTGAATATCCACTCTCCCTTCTGAAGGATTATACTCAATTTTTCTGGATAGGTCGGTCATCCTTGGTTGTAATCCTAGTGCCATTGATTCCTGGAATATTTTATTCTAAGCCCTCTGATTCTTTGATGTAGAAGCGGCTAAATCTGGTGTTATCCTTACTATGGCTTCACTATATTGTACTGTTTCTTTCTGGATGCTTGCAACATTTTCTCCTTGATCTTGGAGTCCTGGAATTTGGCTATAATATTCCTGGTAGTTTTCATTTTGGGATTACTTTCAGAAAATTATTGTACGGATTGCATATAAATAGCAATCATCTCTGTTTTGATACCCTGAGGTTAATCCCAGATTCATTCATTTATTCACATTTATTTAGATTTTTTATTTTTCATTAGGTGAAAGAGTAGATTTTTTTGCCTCAATTGCTACCTAGCCTTAATCACTAAATGGGTGAAACCTCAATCAAAGTGAGACCTGTTGAAGGCCTTAGCTTAAAACGGCTAGTCTTCCATTTTATTCAGAGCCATCTCTCTTCTGGCTTATCTGTATCTGATCATTGGATTCAGATGATTCTGCAGGGGAAAATCAATCAGGTGACCTTACACAGTCCTCCCTCATTTAAATCCAATTCATTTGCATGTCATGGCATTATCATCCTGAGGTCACAGTGTCTTCGAGAATGAAAGACAAAACAACAGCAATTTTACCCTTTGGTTCCAGAATATCAGGACAGGTTTTCTTAATAATTTCTTGAAAGATGATGTCCAGGCTCATTTTTTAATCATGATTTTTCAGGCACACCAATAATTTTTAAATTGCCTCTCCTGGGTCTATTTTCCAGGTGACTTATTTTTTCAATGAGATATTTCACATTTTTTCCTATTGTTTTTTGTTTTTCTTTCTTTGTTGTGTCTTGATTTCTCATAAAGTCATTAGCTTCCATTTACTCAATTCTAATTTTTAAGGAACGATTCTTCTCATGGAGCTTTTGGACTTCCTTTCCCATTTGGTCAGTTTTGCTTTTTAAGGTACTCTTCTTCTCATGACCTTTTATATCTCAATTCTTTTCCTAATTTTTACTCGTCTCTCTTACTTGATTTTCAAACTCCTTTGTGAGCTCTTCGATAGCCTGAGATCAATTCTCATTTTTCTTGGAGGCTTTGGATATAGGAGCTTTGACTTTGTTATCTATCTTCTAAGTGTGTGCTTTGACCTTTTTTGTCATCATAGTAAATTTCTATGGTTAGAATTTTTTTTCTTTTGTCTGCTCATTTTCCTAGCCTATTACTCTTTGTTAAAATAGGGCTCTACTTTAACTACTCCAGGATAGAACATTCACTACCCCAAGCTTCAGAGGTTTTGTTCTGCTGATTTCAGAGATACTTCCAGGGCCCTAATAAGAAGCACTCTTCTTCACCTTGGAACCATTAGGAGTGTCCCTGCTCCACTATAAATTTAAGAGCTAGTGTAATAAAGCACCTTCCTCAATTCCAACATAAGCTGTGGCCTCTGGAAGCTACTGCAGCCACCACTACATATGCCCAGTCATGATTCCCAAGACCCTCTTACCCTAATGACAAACCTTTAGATCTCCCAAGTCATCTTTGGTGTCTCTGGACTGAGAAGTCTGGAAGTCACCAGTACTTCTGCTAATTCAGAAGTCCCTATATTAGTCCCTGTTTTAATGGCATGTGCCAGGACTGTGGGTCGAATCAAGGCCTGATTCGATCCATAGTCCTGGCACTGCACTGGAGCAGCCTACACCAGAACTGTGCATTGGACTCCCACTCTGTGCTCCAGACCTTTTCTGCTGACCTTCTAAGTTGTCTTCAGCTGGAAATGGTTCTATTCTGTCTTTTTGAATGTTGTGATGCTCTAAAATTCCTATAGAATCTGGAGTATTTAAAGGAATTTGAGCCAATATGATGAAATGTACAGGACGTGAAGGACGATAATGTGAAATTAAGCCTTGTAAGCTGAGTTGGACTAAGATACTTAATTTGGGGTTTTGAATGCCAAATTGAGTAGTTTATATTTTAAGCCAGAGAGAACGAGAAGTCAATAAAAGGTCTTGAGAAAGGAGTTGTACAGTCTGATACGCTTTAGGCAGAATATTTGGGTGATTCTGTAAGGGATGATTTACAGATGGGGAGGCAGCTAGATTCCAGAATTGCAGTTAGAAGATTGTTGGAATTGTCTGGTTAAAAGATGAGAGACTGAAGTAGGGGAGTGGCTGTATCAGCAGAAAGAATGGACTGTGTAAAGTTCTGATCGCCTCTCAGTTGTGATCCTTCTTTGGGAGGAGGTTTCTTTTCTGCATAATCTTCTCCTCTATGAGCAGGTTTCTTGGGAGGCTTCTGGAGCCTCTTCTTCTTTCTGAATCCTGGCTCTGAATCTCCTCCAGCTCTTGTCCTTCCCCAGTCCAGACTGCTTGTCCAGGTCCAATGTTGCCTCTTTTTGTCCTCCCAGAGAATGGGCGTGGGATAATGCAAGGGCTTCTGGGAAGAAGTACTCCAACCAATGAGCTTGCTCCTCTTAGAATTCCTAAGGTGTAAACTCCCTTTAAAGGCCCAAACCATAGATCTGAGCCAGAGAACTGTCAAATCAACTTGAGTTCTCACCTTGTAACTGTCCAGACAACCTGAGTTCTCACCTAGTAATCCTAACAGGACTGTTATAAAAATAAGGAGTTAGAATTCTTTTGAAATGACAATTGATGATATGTGACATAATGCAAAGGAAGGAACCAAGGAGTGATTCAGGTTATAAGTCTGGAAGTCTTGAAGGGTGATAGTATCCTCAGTAGAAATAGGAAAATTTGAAGGAGGAAGAGACAATGAGCTTAGTTCTGCACATATTGCATTTGAGATACTTATCAGCCACTGAGTTGGAACTAACAGGTGGTATAATAATGTCTCTTAAGAGACAGTCTGAACATCTAGAGCTCGTATTTATATACATCTCAGGGGTGGTATATTAATATTAAATCTGGAAGATTTTAAGGGTTTTTGCATTTTAGGGGATTTTTGACTTATTTTACTCACTTGAATTTGGGGCATCAGGACCAAAAGAGTTACTTGATTCCTTTGATTAAAAACAAAAAAAAACAAATATTTGACACAAAAAGGGAAACAAAAAATAATGCAGCCTTGAAGGCTATCATCAAATTTACAGTATCCTAGATTTACAATAGAAATTTAAATAATTCCAATTAATAAGATAGTGAAGATTATATTGTTCAAAAACTCACGCAATATCAACAACTATCAAGGTATCAACTGGAGGGTCTACTATGCCTAAGGTGTTTTTATTATCATGGAAGATGTTCTGTGTAGAGTTGAAATGAGGAGAGATTTTTATGCTAATCATGAACTTCCCCAAATGCTGCTGTTGTTTAATGATTCCTATTTTCTTCAAGCCCTAAAACACCACAAAGCTATATGAATGAATGCTGAAGTAAGATTGTTTTAGCTATCCAAACCATAAAAACAAAATGGACAAAATATTGAAACAGCAACTCTGTGATTTGCAGATGGACACCCAAATTTCCACTTATCTAATGTATCCTTTGAGATAAATTTGTTGGATATTCCATAGCCCTCTTGAACTCATGTGCAAAACAGAACTTAGGACATTTTCTCCCAAACCTGCTCCTCCTTCTGTTTTCTTTTTCACTCCAATTGGAAGATAGCAATCTTGCTTTCCTTCTTTCACACTTGCACCTAAGTATATTCAATAAATTGCCAGTTCTTATTTATTATTTGTCCATCACATTTCAGTTGTCCACTGCAGTGTCCTCATGTGGTCATCAAGCATGATTCAAGTCTTCACCTCTTCTTTCATGGAGTGTTGCTGTAGTGTCCTAATGGGTTCTCCTGTCTCTAGTCTCTCCCTTATTTAAAGTAGCTTACACTGCAGTTGCTGGGCTGATCTTTTAAATGGACACATCTGAAGACATCACTCCTTTGCCACAAAAGTTCTCCTGCCCTCCTGGTGCATATGGAATAAAATACAAACATATCTGTTTTAGAGAGAAAGATTTTTTTTTCCAATATGTTTCCAGGCTTTGCAATACTCTCCTTCCAACTAGCTCCAGCCAAGCCAATCTGATTGCTCAAGTTAACATCCCATCCCCTGACTCTCTGTCTCCATTCAGTCCATTATACCACACCCAGAATGGCTCCTCTGTTCACTTCTACCTTGTAGGATTCCTAGATCCCTTCAATCTACCTCTTAAGCAAAAGCTGATTCTAATTCCTTCAGTTGTTCCTTCCTCCTCTCTCCTGCCCCCAATAAAGAAATTTCTTCTTGCCTATAACTTGTATTTCCTTAACTGTGTTCACTCCATTCCGTCCCAGAATAAGGAAAGCTTCTTGAGGGTAGGACTTGTTTAATTTTGTGCATTGTACCCCATCCGATAGTAGTGTTAGGCTACTAGTTGGGGATTACAGCACCTATTCTCAAATCAGAGGACCTGTATTCAAATCTGACATTGTATGACCCTGAACAAGTCACTTACTTCTATTTTCATCAGTTTACCTCATTGCAAAATGGAGAGAATAATACCATCTATCTTCTTGGATTGTTGTGAGGATCAAAGGTGATCCTCATCTTTCTAAACACTTAACACAGGGCCTAATACTCAATAGATGCTTATTTCAATTTTCAATCGTCCCAGTGACTTACTAATTGATCAGTTGAATGAATAAATAAATGCATATTTTTTCCAGGTACCACTAATAGAGAGCAGTTTTAGTGGAAATTATGGTACATATGAGAAATCATAAGACTTTATTACAGATTTCTATGACTAGAAAAGAAGAGGCCTGTTTACCTAAAGAGAATGAGAAACAAGTCAGAAATGGCTTGAATGATACTGAACAGTATATAGGAAGACAATTAGGTATAATGAATGAAACGCTGGACTCAAGACCATTTTCTCATCTTTGAAATAGGAAAACCATAGCTATAATACCCACAATGCAAAGTTTGATGGTGAAACAAAGCACCATAGATACATCAGTTTTTCATATCACATTCATAAAGCTAGAGATTTCACAGGTCTAGGAAAGTTCCAAGGGAGGAAACTGTCTACTAATGGGAGTCAGCAACTTCTCTGTAATTTTATCTGAAAGATTTGCTCAAAGCGCTGATAAGTGCCTTGTAAATTCATCCCATGGTCAGGAAGAGATTGAACTAAGGCATTTTTGGCTTTCAGGACAATTCTCTCCCTGATCACACAGCCTCTTCTTAATCCACACAAAGGACAAGTTACTGTTTTGTTCATTTTTTTAAAGGAAGGCCTCAAGTGTTTTAGATGGAGGCTTGATGGAAGGTCACGTACCAGAATCATTCCACATGAGAACTATAAAGAGGTCGCTAGCTCTTCAGGTAGAGGGATTGCTCAAGTTGTAAGTCCTCATGTCAACACTTTAAGATTAGCAGGAGCCTCTAAGTCTGGCATTGATTTTCCAGTTACTGAGGTGCCATTCTCCTGAGATTATGACCTATATCTGCACACAGTACCTACTATCCTTTTGGTCCATATTCCTTTGGCTTCTCTTTTTGTGCGGGCCACTCACGGAGGACAGCTGTCCCTCCCTCAGCTGATAACCTGCCCAGACATGGAGGCTGGATTGGAATCCTCTCTGAAACCTCTGGCCCACAATCTGCTTTCAAACAGGCCTTGATGTAGTGCAGTGCTCCGGAGGGCTGCTGTCTGCACCAGAATGCCCTCGTGGGTGGTCCCTCTCTGCTTGGTATCATTCGACCAGTGTCTAGAAGAAGAGACAGGCAGAAATGCAGGTTGATCTTCAATCAGGCCGGCCGGAGGTGGGTCACTTGTGTGTTTCTGCACAGATACAACCAATTAGTGAGTTGGGTGAGAAAGGGGGTCATCCCTGTCCTCAGGGAGACAGAAGAAGCCATCCCCTTCCCACTTCTGTCAAAGCAGAGCATGGGATTTCTCTGCCCATCTCATCCTCCCCTTTTGGAACACGGCCCACAATGTTTTCTCACCCAGATTCTTGGTCTCATTCCACTCGGTTCAGCAAATACTTCCTGAGCCCCCAATGTATACAGAGCACTTTGCCAGGTGTTAGACCTAAGAGGGAGACAAGTACGATGGGATTCCCCTGTCCATCAGCAAGCATTTGGTAAGCACTTATTATGTGCCAGCCATTGTGCTCATTGGATAAAGAAAGGCAAAAATGCTGCTCTTGCCTTGAAGGGCTGGTATTCTAATAAAGGCAACAATATGCCAACGTTGTCATGTACACAAAAGCAATATACAGGGCAAATGAGAAATAAAAATGAAAGCTCTTAGAGGGAGGGCACTGTCTGGGTGGCTATTGGTGGGGATAGGGTAGGCAAAACGCTGTATTTAAGCCGTCTTGAATGAAACAAAAGAAGCCAGGGGGTGAAGATGATGAGAGAGGGCAGTCTAAGCCTGGGGGGAGAGTCAGTAAAAAGACATGCAGCGGTCTCATGAATGGCACATGCCCATCACAGTGATATTGGGTAGAAGGAGGCTGGCTTATCCTTTTAGGTTGGGAGTTCTGAGCTCCAGTCACTTTGTCCATCAGAGACTGTCAGTCAATCCCACTAAGATCGGCATCAGAACGATGAGCCCAAGAGCTGAGAGAGGCACCTGGTTGCTTAATTAGGATCGTACTGGCCGAGGTCAGAAACAGAGCAGGTCAAAGTTTCTGGGAAAGTCATTTGTAGCATCTGGCTCTGAGTAGCCCATGTATATTCAGGCTGGGTTAGTTGGGGGACCCATATTAAAAAGAAATATAAAATCAAGGGTAAACAAGGAAAGGAAGGGAAATAAAAGAAGATGAAAGAAGAAAGGAGAGGAGGAAGGGAGAGAGAAAGAAAGGAGGGAGCGAAAGAGCATCTGAAGTGAAGATAGTGTTTTCTGTGAGAAACAAGAAGGTGAGTGTCAATGGCTTGAAGAATTGTATAATAGTGATCCACAAAAAGAGGGAAGGGAATAAGCACTTATTAAGTACCTACGATGGACCAGACACTGTGCTAAGTACTTTTTATAAGCATGACCTCATTTGAGTCTTACAACAATTATTCTCTAAATTGAAGGAATGAGCAAATAGAGATTGTGAGTTGTCCAGTGTCACAACAGTTAGTAGGTATCTGAGGCTTAATTTGAACACAGCCAAGTTCTCCATTCACTTTCATAATAATTTTTTGTCACATGCTCTGTTAATCAAAAAGTATACAATAAATGCCTCCGACTGAAAGGGACTGTGCTAATGGTTGACTAGAGATAGTCCTGACTACCAAAAACTCATATTCCTTTAAGGGAGACAATATAGACAAAATTAATTATATTAAACAGATACACAAAAAAATAATACAAAGTATTTTAAGAGGGGAGACATTGGGAACTGGAGGGACCAGGCTGGATTTCAGCTCATATATGACATGACACCTGAGTTGAACTTCAGGGAAATGATTCTGAGAGGTGGAAGTGAAGAAGGTTATTCTAGGTGGGTGGGATGAGCTAATCAAAGGCATGGGGATGGGGGATGGCCTGAGGGGGCTCAGAGGAAGGATGCTAATCAATCTGGCGTGATGGATAATACTGTTCAAGGAAGCTGGAAGAGTGAGTTGGAACCAGACTGTCAAGGATTTGGGGTACCATTTTAGGCAGGCATAGCACCCCTACAGAGCTGACAATGAGTGAGGACATTGTAGATGAGTTCAGACGTGTGAATGCATTTGCCAGAGTCTATTAAAATCTATAGTCAAGGTTCCATTGGCGTTAAACTTGCCCAGTGTGAGTTGTAATTCTAGCCTAGAATGGAGTTTGAGATGGAATATCTCTTTTCCAGGCTTCTTAGGTTTTCTCCCATAACAGGGCAGGACAAGGGCAGACATCCAAGAGAAATTGGATCGATTCTCAGTTCTCTTAGACTCTCAGCTCTGCTGTCAGTTGAATGCAAGGATTTTTTCTCTTAGTAGGATAACTGAGGGTACACTGGACATTCTTCCTATAAGCTCTTCTTTTCATGCCAATCAGGAGTCCTAAAGGCTTTTCTAGAGATGGGTAAATAGTCTCTTTATCCGGCCAAGCCTCTGCTCACTGAGCCATACACTTCCACCAAAGATTAACCTCCTGAGTCCCTGACAAAGGAGTAGCTGCTGTTCATCACCAATAGCCCTTCGTCCAAGCTCCTAAGCAAATGGTAGAATTTTTAAATATAGTGTTTATAAATTTGTAATTGTATCTCATATCTTAGAGCAGGTTTTGAGAATTAAAGGCAGAAGTAGGTTTACCTTTTCTAATTTCTTAGATAATTCCATGGAAGTTTCATTTAAATACTGTCAGAAAACAGAGATGAATCAAGGCTTTGCCTTACCTGTTAACTGATAGGGACTAGGGAACACACCTTCCTATCTTGCTCTCCATCTTTCCCTTAATGGGGATTTCTCAATACCACTGAATGCTGTACTTCCTGGGCCTATTGCCCACATCACACTACCTGACCTGGAGGCCCATCCAGCCATGTTCCTACCATTCTGGATGTTCATGCTCTGATTCATTTCCCACTGTCCTTTTCTGTGGAAAGTCATCAAGTTAACCATTAGGGTGAATTCACAGACCAATCCCTCCACCCCTGCTCTGGCCACCAATCCCTGCTTTGTTCTGTTTCCCCTATTAGAATGGAAGATCTGTAAAGGCAATAATGACTATCTTCTTGTTTCTGTATTCTCAGCTCCAAACATAGTGCCTAGCATACAGTGGGTACTTTAACAATGCATTCATTCATTAATTCATGCTTTCATTCGTTCTCCTTTCAATAAAATATCTGTTTCTTGGGTCTCTTCCAAGATAGCTCATGCCTTTTCAAATACACTGACCTCTCAGTTCTTCTTCATCCATGTAACCCATGTGTTTTTACCTTAGTCTACATCTTCCTTACATTAGGCTACATGCACAACATCTTTTTCCTTCCCCCCAAAGACATGCCTTCTTCTTCCTGTTTCCCTGAATATGTCTCAGGTGACATTATTCCCCTTTTCTATAGTGACTGATAAATGGCAAATGTTTGTGTCATTTAAGATTTAGTTTATTTGCCAGCCCAATTTTACCTGAGTTGTTCATTCATATAAAGGAGGAGGTGGGCTCTGAGTCCCTGGGTTAGGCGGTTTCTCTTCAGGCAGATTCTCAACTCATAGAGGTCATCCTGGAATGAGAAGGGGAGCTATCTACCAGCATAATTCAACAGCATCTTTATATCCCAAAACAATAGTCATCTGACTCTAAGACCTCCAGTATTTAGATCTGAACAGCCTGGTTCAAGCCTCTGCTCAATATTCTCTGGAGGTTTACTTCATCTCTTCTGAGCCATTTTTTCCCACCAGCAAATTTAGGATATTTTACTGAATATTTATCATAGTCATGGGAACTATAAATGATGTTTGGCAATCAGTAGCATTTTAAGTGCTTACTATACTCTCTAGCTATAGCTGCTATCCTCTGGCACCAACTAGAGTAGTGTATAGAATGCTAGCCTTGGAATAATGAAAATCTGAATTCAAATTCTGCCTCTGACGTTTACTATTAGTGTGACCCTGGGAAAGTCACGTGAATTCTACTTCAGTTCTTCATTTGTAGCAAAAGCACAATAAAACACCAATCTTAGGGTTGTTTTGAAGATAAAGGGAGATAAAACACTTCCGGTGATTTATAAACTCGACAGTGTTATAGAAACACCAAGGATGATGATGAAGATGAGGGACTTAGATCTTCAAGATGCCTTTTTAAAAAATATAGTTGTTTAGTGACTGAGGCCTTTTGCTTCATCACCAGGCCGACTCTGAAGCAACATCTCAGTAAGTCAATATGTCTGTTAAATGTGTATAAAAGAAAACCATCAGTAAGACTAGAAATAGTGATTAAACCAGTGAATGTGCCTGTGTGGAACCTTCTACATCCTGACTGATAGTGAAAGGGAATGAGGGAACAACGATTCCAGACTTGAACATGAATTATTTTCCCAGAATTGATATTCAATACATTGTGTAACTTCAAAAATGCTTTGAGAATTGCATGGAAAACTCTTCAGTGCCTGTTATTACAACTGCCAAATGACATTTCTCTTCTCAAAAGTAAGTGATTTTTACATCATAATGTTTAAGTGAATATTGGTTTTTTTCTTCCTTCTATTGAAAAGCATTTCCTCTACCCACATAATTATATGACAAGAACTTGAGATTTATGCTGCTAGGCTTCTTGGAGAAAACTCGAAATTCTATTCTATTCTAAGATCTTTATTAGTGTTTCTAATGCAGCTTTTTTCACTGTAGCTATTAACCAAGTTCAGATCAGGCTGATACTGTTAGAAGCATGACGTCAATAAGAGGGGAGAAGTGATAAGCCCCAATGCACACTGCCCTAGTCCAAACACCTTTGGATGGTAGGGCTCAATTTCAGAACACGTAGAAAGGTTGAGAAGATAGGATATATAGATGGATGATGGAAGGGATGAGTGTCCTCAAATTTGTAAAAATAGGCTTGTTTGGAAAAAAACTATTTATTCTACAAGATCAATAGATGAATCAAGATTTATTAAGAATTTATTATGTATTAATCTGTGTTGCGAGGATAAAAGACACAGACAAGAATAACCTCTGTTATGAGCATACATGCACATATATGCTCATTTAGGTATAGATACATAGTTATTTATATCTCCTTTCTCCCATATAAAATCATATCTAGATCTAGATTTAGATATATCGAATCATAATGATTTTATCTAATGATATAGATATATCTAAATCTAGATCTAGATATGATTTTACAGAGTAGAGAAGAAGGCTGCTAATGGCTAGGGGAAGTAGGATAGACTTTTTATAAGCGATTCTTGAGCTGACTCTTGAAGAAAATGATCAATTCTAGAAGATTAAAGAGAAGGGAGGACTTTCAAGGTATACTATGTATGTGTAGTAGTTACTGTGATAGTTTGTGCAAAGTCAGGAAAATTCAAGCTAGAACCCCATATGTGAAAAATATAGTCAGAAAGGTAAGTTGACTTAACTGTAGAGTATATTATGTTTAGACTAACAATATACAATAATGAAAATTAGGCTAGAAAGATAGCTTGAAATCAGGTTGTGGAGTCCTTTTTATCCAGCACAGAGAAGTTTGTAATCAGTAAGAGCAGTATCAGGGCATCACCTGGATTTTGGCAAATAGGAGAGTGACACGGTTGCTTCTGTGCTCTAAGAAAATCACTTTGGCAGCTGGGTGAAGGATAAAAGGAAGAGGGAAAGCCCTGGTGATAGAGAGATAAATTAGGATTCTGCTGCAATAGTCTTGATGAGAAGTGATGAAGTCTGCAGAGGGTGAGCAGAGAAGACTTGAGGAGGGTCTTGGGAGCTGCTTTCCAGGACATAGGATTAAAGGAAGAGAAGGTGGAAATTTTCTTAAGAAATCAAGGAAAACAGTATTCTTTGATTCCTCAGAAAGGATGCACTGAACTGTTCAGCCAATCAGGAGGCCTCAAGCTTCTGTTCTGGATGTTAAGGAGCTGTTTCTGACTGAGATGCAGATTGTTAAGCTAGGTAACTTTGGAGCTTCCTTCCAATGATGTCTTTTGGTCATTCTCTGACTCCTCACACTTTTAGGAGATTTAGGGTTCTAATCACTTAAGCACCTTAGGGTCCTGATTTCTTTATCTTTAAAAAATGAGGGGTCAGACTAATTGATCTCATCTATTCCTTCCAGTGGCAGAATCAGGATCTTAAAGCTCAGGCTCTACTACTATGTATGTGCTACTTCTTTTATAATCTACTTCTTCTGTCAAAAGACACATTGCGTCTTGAGTAAAAGGAAGGGATTCATCCTAATTAGGTGAGCTTAGATTGCAACTCTGCTCATTCTACTTGGTTATGTCATGAAGACATAGGTAACAGGAACAATATCTGTTATATAGGATGTAATGTTAGGGAAATTCTAAAAGAACTTAATATGAACCTAAAAGAGTAAGTAAATCAAAATATCTTTTAATACTCAGTAACTTTTAGCAATAGGGGAGGCCTAAAAATATGATGGAAAATATGACTCATGATCAAAAAACTCAAGATACCAAAAGCTTTTAGACTATATAGAATCCTCACGCCTATGATATACAAAGATTAGCATCATTTGCAATAATGTAATTGACTTTTTCTTTATAGGAAATGACTAATTAGTGATGAGTCATTTCTGAATCATGTCCATGAATGCTCATAGAAGTGATGTTAGACCAAAATTCAAAATCCACACCAAAGTCTATTAAAAAATGAGAAAGCCTGTTTTATAACTAGAATAGTTCCATCATCACCTGTTCAATTAAAATTTATAAGAATCAATAGGAAATTGATAAAGCAACAGAAATAGACATAGAATACCGCAATTTCCCAGGGAATCTGAAAAGTTCAGAAATCTAGAAGCTTGCCCAGGAAGCAAAATTTTAATTTTCCATCCAAGCAAAGGGACATAGCCATGGGTTTAAGTATAAACTCATTTGCCAAAGGACAGTGGAAAATTGAAAGCAGTACTGCTTCATAAAATAGCAGGAGGCAAAATGATTTTAATGACAGTTCGGCCTAAGACTCAAATAAGTCAGCTCTTCCTGAGAGCAATTATGATGACGTTAGGAAGATGAAAACAAACAATCAAAAAAAAAAGAAAGAAAAAAAGAAAAGAAAACATCTGGCAAGCTTTCTCCAACAAATTTTTTTCTCCATTAGTGACAGAGGAACCACCATAGTTGAACTGCAGCATGAAAGATCTCAATTCACTGTTTAATTAAGTAAGTACATATATCATTAAGAGAAAGAAGTACCACTTTTGCTCTGTTGACATAATCTTCAAGAATCCAGAGTCAGTTCCATATAACTATGGGAGCACTAAAGGACTTTGAGGTAGAATCCTTTAAGTTGACTCTTCTATTATTCTACAATATCTTTGCTCTGAAATGCAAGTGTATGAGTCTGGGCATCTCTTCATCTCAATAGTCCAGGTAAGGTGCTAATTTGCATTGGTAGAAAGAGTTTCCTCCTTGGGAGTTCACCATACTCAAAGGAATCATTCTGCTGGACCAAAAAAAAAAACCCTGAGGTTACATGAATTGTTCTAGATCATATAACTAGTTGGCACTAGAATGTGGGCACAAACGCAATCTGAACTATAACCTGACATCTTTTTTTCTAAGACAAGCATTTACATTTCTATGTGACAGGTAGCATGGCACTTCATTTAACCATCACTCAACCTTCAGCCCCATCCAACATTTGAAGATCATAAATTTCAGACCATGTGCCAATCTACAATGGGATAGAAATTTTTCTAAAAGAATGGAATCAGAGGTCTAGTCCAAATCTGAATCAATCTTTTACTATCATGTATTATATACATACTTTGTATGATAGTACAAAGTCTTATTGTGTACCATCATACACAAACTACTTGTGTTTTCATGACTGTGAGACTTTCTGGCACCTGTACAGGTGTGGAAAGCTCCTTTAGGGACTTAGAAGTTGAGACCCATTCTTCTATAGTGGTGTACTGTGCTGTGGAATGAAAACTTTAACACAATCTTAAGGGATGTTAAAAAGGAGTGTGGCCTCTTTCCAATTTAAAATTCTGTAATTGATTCAGTGAGTCTGTCTCTGAGCAATTAACTCTTTTATTTTGGCTACCAGTGTCTCCAAATAATCTTGAACTGGAATTTCTGAAAAGGGAATGATCCAACACCTATAAGCTCTTTTGCCCAATTGACAGCCAAAATGTCTGAAATGATCCTTGATTAAAAAAAAATCTCAAATGGTTGGTTTTCTCATCTGCAGAATGGGGAGAAATAATAGCACCTGCCTCTCCCAGTTATTTTGTTGCTATTGTTTTATCATTTCTCAGTAGCATCTGACCCCATTTGGAGTTTTCTTGGGAAAGATACTGGAGTGACTTATCATTTCCTTCTCTAGCTTATTTTACAGATGAAGAAATGGAGGCAAACAGAGTTAAATGGTCTAGAATCACACTGTTAGTCAGTGTCTGAGGCTGGATTTGAATTCAGATGTTCTGAACTCCAAACACATACATTTATACCCAATAATTGGGTTCCAGCCTGCCATTCACCCATTGTAGATGTGACCCAAGAAAAGGTGCTTAATGTCTCAGTTTACTAGCACATCTAGGACTATAAATTGTCTTCAACTATTGGTGAAGAAAGTTTCCACAATGGAAGTTTCAAGACTGATGAATTATGGGTCCAGATCCTCCTCCACCCATGCTACTTCCCCAAAAGGTACTTTTTAATCAGGCCCATCCTTCTTGACTAACCCACTGTATTAACCCACTCAGTGCCAAATAATGTGCTGGAATACAGAAATAAAAATAACTCTCTCTCCCCCTTAAGAAGCAATATATTCACAGAAGAGCAGACACATGATACAAAGCAGACATAAACTTTTTAGGCAGCGCTCCCAGTGGGATAGGTGTGGAGGATTCTACACTTTGGTTCTAGTACAGAAGTGAATTAGTGAAATTCAATGAAGCTCATCTATTTAAATATCATTTATAGTCAGAGAGATATTTTCAAAGATGTCAAATAATTGGATATTTTAATAGGTGAAAGAAATGACAGTCTCTTCTCTTAAGCTAGTTTAATTTCAGCTTGAGAGGAGTGGAAGAGTGTGCATAAAGCTGATTAAACCCCATGGAATCCTCAGGCTGTAGCTCCTGGGGATTAAGATACCCTTTGGATGCCAGAGTAGGCAGCCAGCTTGGAGATGAGATAAAGAACACAATTAGGGGGACAAGACTTGGCAGTCAATCAATGAGAGCAAACTTTGAATGACACTGTTTTCCCAGGTCTCTAGCTTATCTTCTCTCCACTGATATAGCGTAGCTCCACCTGTAGTAAATATAGCTCTAGACTAACAACCCCTTACCATCCTAAACCCTGTGTTCTACAAGGGAAATCAGAGCCAGAGACAAAGCCACCAAGTGACTGGAGGGCTTTGGCAGCAAGCCTCCCTGACACTCATGGAAACACAATGACACATGGATCCCACAGAGATTATCAAGGTGGATGATGTTCAAATAGAGAGAGATGATTATCTGAAATAGGATGAGTTTTGGAGGAGGTTTATCAGCTGAGGAGGCACCTGATACCGGATTAAAAATAAGTCTTGCTGCTGGAAAAGCCATACTCTGAGAACAAGACCAAAAGCAGCATGGGAAAAGGGAGCAAGAGCAATGGAGTTCTATCCAGAGGATAGGTCTTCCACTAACGACTCGTGTGACCTTGGGCAAATGAATTCATCTTTCTCAGTTTTCTCAGTTGTAAAATAGGGATATTGTATTAGATGACCACTGAGGTCTCTTCTAGGTTGAGATCTATGCTCCTTTTAGTCTTGTGGAACCTTACTTGATGAATTAAATAATCTTCCTAAGCCATAGTACAAATATTTTTATTCCCTCAACTCAAAATACATCAAACTAGAGACTCTATAGACTGGCATTTAAGGCCCTCCCTATAATGCCTTTTATTTTCCTTTACAGATTTCTTTCCTTTTAGTCTCTTTCACAAATTCTATGTCCTGGCTAACCTGAGCTACAAAATGATCTCAAATTTGAAGCTCTCATGTGTCTCCACACAACCACAGAGGCTTGAAATTCATTCTTTCTTAATGTTTGTTTCTCAGAATCCATGCCATCTTTCAAATCCAAACTTAAATATTAGCTTATCTGGGAAGCTTTCCTTGATCCCCTTAGTTCTTTCTTCTTTGATTTGCTTTCCACCCTATTTATATACCACTTTTCTTGGCTACCTTTCCCAATTCCCATCACATCAGTGAGTCAGGTCCTTTGAGGGCAACTTTTCTCCTTAAGATTCTAAGGATATCATGAGAAATCAGCAATCATTTTCTAATACTGGTATTTATGATTATCCCCATTGATTATCCAGTTATTTCCCAAATATTAGTTGAAGAAACAATTATATTTACATCATTTTACATCAATTTACATGAAAAAATTATACATTATAACAAGAAGCACCAAAAAAAATTGTTTTTTTTTAAAACACTTACAAT
>NC_133617.1:747410539-747460539 GCF_048593235.1 Sminthopsis crassicaudata | reverse complement strand
CTGTGCATTTTCAGAGAATCCATCTTGTTTAGACTTTGGCATTCCTGTTAAACAAATGCTCCCTTCAGATGTCTCGATTCGTTACACGGAGTGGAGGGAAGAAGTGGTGAGCAGTTCAGACATAGTTCTATCACTGTCTGCATTTTCTCCACCAAATTATAAACATGTGGAGCTGCTGATTTTAATATCAGATTTTCTCCCTTTGGGCCAGAATGTTTTCATCTTTGAGAAACACCGTGTTATAGTTTACCATCACCAGAGGGATCGAGCGACAATTAGAGCCGCTGTAGCTAGGGACTTGAGATAACCGTCTCACAAGAAACGGTTCATTTTTCATAAAAAGGAATGACTGTGCAGAACTCGCACATTGGGTTCTATGGGGCCCAGAGGGCAGAGATAGTGAAAAGAGGCAAAAAATATTGCAGAGACAAATTTAGGGTTTCTATGACGAAAAACCAAATCAAGCTTTGAACCAATGAAAGTTATCCAAAAGTGAAACGGTCCTGAGGAGACTTGGGTTTCCTCACATTGAAGGTCTTTAATAATAACAACAACAATAATAATGTAGTGATGATGATGATTGATGATGATGATGATGAATACTAATACTTGCTCTATAGGTCATTGGTGGGTTTTTTCCAGGTTGTAGAGAAAATGCTGAAGTGTCTTTCTGCTCTGGTGCTCTGGGATTCTCTAACTCTTTTCCCAGGGATATTATAAATCCTAAATTTCACCAAGAAATGGATGTTTTAAGTCAGCTGAATTGCCAGGGAGCTTGGGAAATCTGGGGATGACTTAAAAGAATATGAGATTAATGGGTCAATTCTCCTATTAAAATAAACCTGTGCTACAGTAAATAACCAAACCCATCAGGGAAGGGAAGCACTAAATTTCTTTTTGTTTTCATCAAAGAATCAATTAACAACACGCATTTATGAAGCATTTCCTATATTTTAGTTTGGGTGATTGTTGGATTGGCATCTATGCATAGATTATTGAGTTTTGTCTTTTGGGTATTATATGTTAAGAAGGAAATGGATGTGCTAGAGAGCATCTAGGAGAGGGTCCTTGAGAGTGGAAGACCTCCAGTTCATGCTGTAGGAGATCTGATTGAATGAGTTTAAAATATAAGATGTTTTATTTAGAGAATAGACTTAGAATGGAATTGATATTTAGCTTCAAGTATCTGAAGGGCTAATGGAAGAAGGATCAATGTAATTCTACTTGGCTACAGAGCATGGAAAGGAATATTTGGATGCACAAGAAAAATTGAGGCAAAATATAAGTGTTTATGTGTGTATGTGAAATCATAAGTTTGACCTTTCCATTACCATCTTCTACAAGCTTCAGTAGCTCCCTACTGCCTTTCAAATCAACTCTGTAATTCTTCTTTTGCTGATTAAACACTTTTCCAATCTGGAGGCCCGCTTTCTTTCTGTCCTGATTTCTCATTACTCCCCCTATGTTCTTAGCAGAGTGGCCCACGGATTTCCAATATGACATGTCCATTTCCTCCTTGGGTGCCTGTGTATACTCTGCTCGCCCATGCCTGACATTTTCTCCAGACCTAGATCCCCCTTGGGAGCTTTGGCCCTTTCCAAGGCTCAGCTTTCCTGCATATCTGATGCTCAATCTTTCCTTATCCCATTAATTGTTCATGCACCAGTTCCTTACATCACTTGGCGGATACTGCATATTTATCTATCTGTGCCTCATCCCCACTCTACTATGTAAGATACGCAAAGGAGGGATTATTTAGTTTTCATCTTTGTATCATATATTTGGTGAAGTGTTGGGCATAAAGCTGCCACTCAAATGCTTAGTGAATCAATGAAAGTGACATTTGAGTTTGATGCAGAAAGATTTATTTCCATTAAATGAATGAATATAGGATAGAGGAAATGGTCCTTGAGCTGAGTCTTAAAGTGAGGGGTGAGGAAGAAGACTACACATTTTGGGCAGAGACCTGGAGGCCAGAAAATGCAGAAGGTGCATGGTGTGGAAGGGGGTGATGATGAGTTTCATTTGGTATTATTTACACACACATATGTAATGCATGATAAGTCTGGAAAGAGAAGCCAGCCTTACATAGGTGGAGGGCCAGAAATGCCTCGGTGAAGGCCTTCAGTTTTTCTTTCAATCATGAAGGGGGGGCCACTGATAAATGTGAGAAGGGGCGCAACACCACGAGAGCTCTGCATATGGCAGATGAATTTGGCAGGGCTGTGAAGGCTGCCTTGGAATAGTACAGACCGGCCAAAGAGGAGGCTTGGGTCATGATGAAGGAAGGTTAGTGATGTGACAGTCCTCAGAAATAGCAGTCCATTCTTATCAGTAGACTTGAAGTTGAGAGAATTTTTATTTCCATTCCACAAAAGAGCTATTTTTCCTTAAAGTATCCTATTTCTCAGTTAAAATGGGCATTAAAATTAAAATAAGCCTTAAAATGTGCCCATGCTTTCTCTGAAAGACAATCCTTGGATAATAAAGTGCAGTTGAGAGATGCATCTTATTTCTGAAACTGGTTTAATCTTTGTTGAGCTTTGCCTCAACTTGTAGAGTTCCTAACAAAGTACTCTGTGCATCCATAAATGACCTCACAATAGATTGTTGCTGCCTCGTATTACTATGATGTTCAAAGAATGAAGTCTAGACTGATGAAACAAAGATAGACCAAGTCATGATCACAATGCCAGATAGGGACATTAATCCATGTACTTCCGTCTGAGGATTATGGGACGTGGAAGCACAAAGCAAGAGATCATCAAAACAATTGGGTCTGTAGGGAATATTTAAGCTCTTATACAATCTCCCTCTCAAAAGCACATCCTATTTTTCAATCTGTTCATTTCCCCCCATTATGTGGAGGTAAAGTTGTTCATTAAAGAGTAGTAGGGGAAATCTGCTCTCTTTCTTTCTCTGATTTTAAGGGAATAATGTCTCTTGCATATCTCTCAGATATGTTCCTTTCTCCCACCTGGCACTACCACCACCTTGGTGTAGGCCCTCATCATCTCACAGCTTGATTGCTACAATAGCTACTAGAAGTAGTGGGATGACGGCCTGCTTTGTCTCCCCCAACTTCCATCCATCCTCCATTCAAGCACTAACAAACTTTTCCTAATCATCAATTGATCCTGTCACCCTCCCCCACTCCTGATTCAATATGTTGGTTTCCTATTGCCTCCAAGATTAAATACACAATATTCTATTTGACATTCAAAGCTCTTTATAAGTTGATCTCTTCCTACCCTTCTAGACTTCTTAAACTTGTTCCCTAACACAAATATTTGATTCAGTGACACTGAATTGGCCATTCCACAGACAGGACGGTCCATCACTCAGCTCTGGGCATCTTCTCTGGCTATTATCCCTCATATCTCTTCTGTCACACTCCTGACATCCCCAGATTCTTTAAATCCCAACTAAAATCCCTCCTTCTACAGGAAGCCTTCCTCAATGCTTCCTAATTCTCTTTTGCTTATTCCTATTAACCCTGCATATAGCTGGCCCAATCTATATTTCTGTGCATATTGTATTCCCCGTTAGACTGTAAACTCCTTGAAGGTGGACACTGTCCTTGCTCATGTTGTATCCCTACCATTGAGCACAGTGACTAGCACATAGTAAGTACTTAATAAATACTTACTGATAGATTGGTTTTAATTAATCTTCTTCCCTAAGCATTATTATGTTCAAGAAGTACACTATTTAAATCCTGGTTATGCTCCTCATTATATGACTTGTTTAGTCAGCCCTGCTTGGGCAGATCCCTTGGGAGACAAACAAATTCATGCAATAAATTTACAAAACCTGATTCCAAAGGCAGCACAGATGATGAATTCAGTAGTTCTTTGTTCTCAGTTGAGCTTTTTGCCCATGAAATTCTAAGACATAATAAAAGTAACTTGTTTCCCAGAGAGTAGTCTCCCAAGAAGCACCAAGGTCACCAGAACTACAAATGTCTTTGTAGTCTAGTATTTATTGTTTAATGGAGGTAACATTTGGTGGGGAGATCACCTTATAGATCCTGCCTAAGCCAGGTCTTCTTAAACTTTTTCCACTTTTTCCCTTTTTTGCCCAAGAAATTTTTACACTACCCAGAGTTCAAGTAATTAATATAGATGTACAAATCAAACATTTACTGATAATAGATGATAAAGAAATTTATTTTAAAACAATTCTCTGATGTACTTATAATTTTACCATTTATTAAAGACAAAAGCAAATTTGCATATTAATAAATAAATGTGATTGTTTATTTTACATAAAGAATTAAATCTTGGTGGAATATTTGATACCTTATGCTGCTACCAATTTTTTTTTTGAAACTCCCATATTCAATTATGTGACCCTGTATGGGGTTGTGATCCACATTTAGGAATCTTTGATCTAAGTGATCATTGGAAGAGAGAAACTTGGTCAATTCCATTCCTTCTAAGAGCTATTTTTACTATTACTGCACAGCTGTCATGTAGCTTTTTCCTAGTGGTCAGTCATTTATTTCCTTTTCTAATTGTGACATTTTATCATCAATTGCTCCTTTCCTGGGGTCCTTGCCTCTTTTCACTGCCTTGGCCAAATAAAACATTCACCAATATATTCTTGTACACCTGCCATTAAATATACACATTTTAGAGTTCTTAAATTGTGGAGAACAGGAAAGAAGAAATTCTATTCCAGAGAAGATTCTTCTTTCTTCTTCTTCTCTTTGTTCTCCTTGTTCTTCTTGTTCTTCTTGTTCTTCTTCTCGTTCTCCTTCTTCTTGTTCTTCTTGTTCTTCTTCTCGTTCTCCTTCTTCTTCTTCCTCTTCTTCTTCTTGTTCTTCTTGTTCTTCTTGTTCTTCTTGTTCTTGTTCTTGTTGTTCTTGTTCTTCTTGTTCTTGTTCTTGTTCTTCTTGTTCTTGTTCTCGTTCTTCTTCTTCTTCTTCTTCTTCTTCTTCTTCTTCTTCTTCTTCTTCTTCTTCTTCTTCTTCTTCTTCTTCTTCTTTTTGTTCTTCTTGTTCTCCTCCTCCTCCTCCTCTTCCTCCTCTTCCTCCTCCTCCTCCTCCCTCCTCCTCCTCCTCCTCCTCCTCCTCCTCCTCCTCCTCCTCCTCCTCCTCCTCCTCCTCCTCCTCCTTATATAAACTATTTTAAAAGCAAGTTTCAACTAATTTGGTTTGGACATTTTAAATCTAGTTCTTAAGATCACAGAATAAGGAAGTTGAAACTTGAAAGGGAACTGAGCCATGTAGTTCAATCTACACATTCCATATGAAAAGAACCCCCAGTGTAACATTCCTGACAAGTGATCATCCAGCTTTTACTTGAAGATCTCCAATGAAAAGGGAAACCTGCCATCTTGGGAAGCAGCCCATTCTATTGTTGAACAGCTGTAATCATAAGGAAATTGTTCTTGACCTTGAGCCTGAATTCATTTCTTTGTAATTTATTGTCTTAATATCGCCTCACTTATCTTGACTATCCAAAGCTTGCTAGTTATTTTTTCTTCTGTCATTTCCATAAGGAGATTTCATTTCAACGGAAGTGAAAATTGAAACAGAAGAATAGAACGACTTTAATTTCTCTCTGTTGTCAATGATAATTACCCATTCATCTCTAAAGAAGGAGCCTCTTCTCTGATTTTTCTTTTTAAAATGCCCCCTAGATTTGCCCTAAAAAACTGTACCAAAATTATTTCATTCTAAGCTTTGCTATTCTTCACACCATTTTTAGAGGTCTGTGCCACAGGAGTTTATTTGTCTTTCCATTTTCTGTTTCATGGGATGGCCATTCAGTGACCTAGAAGTTAGGATTTAGGATTTAGGACAGGCATTTTCCCCTTGTCAAGAGGCCATTAAAAAGACTTTGAATATGTAGAGCAGCTTATTGGAAATTTTGGAGGAAGATATAGGTGAGATATAGACAGGCTATGATCTGAGTCATTGAAGGAAATATAAATGTATATTAAAGAAAATATAGTTCTACTGGAACTTGTCCAGAGTCATAAAGCCAATGTGTATTAGAGGAATAATCCAAACCTAAGTCATCAGGTGTCAACAACAGCCAATATGGCTGATATCTTTCTTCAATACCTACAAAAGCCATGGGAACATAGTTCAGAGATCTAGACTTGGAAGGGATCTCAAAGACCATCTTCTTTCTCCCTCCAATTTTACAGATGAGGAAACCTAGGCTCAGGGATATAAATTTGTCTTAATTCATATAGGCAGTAAATATCAGAGCTAAAATTGTAAGCCAGGAATTTCAAAACCATAGCTTTTTCCACTGGACCATATGAAGCTTTCCATTCAACTTTTAAGACAGGAAGAACATGAAAGGTGACAATGTTTATGACAAGCTTGAAGAGCTAGTACACAAACCTCATACATTTGCACTGCATAATCTGACAGTTTCTATTGCCAGTGGTTCACATTTTTCCTGTTGGATTCTTTACATTTGATGGGAAAAGTCCTGGATTGGGAATGGTAAGACAGTAGAGAAAATGGGAAGGAGATTTGGAGCTTCTAAACTTGGGAGTCTTCCTTTTATAGTTATTAAAGTTAGGAAAAATGTATTCTATGCTGTCTGAAATGGGCGAATATGGAAAATATTCTATGTCCAACTTTCATGCTTTGATTTTTCTTGTCTGTTTTCACTTAAAAGTGATTTTCCCATTTGGCACAAATAGGATGTAATTTGCCAAAATGTTAATTCAATAATCTTCCTAAGAACATAAGGAATGTCAGCTGATCTTACATTCAGGTCAGTGGTCTCATCTCTTGTCTACTGACAGCATCCAATTTGATTGACATTGTGCTTAAAAGACTAGATTTATTCCCACAAGCATGTGCAACTTGCCTTTTAAAGGCTAAGAAATACACTAAGCACTGAGGATACAAATGTATTCATCAGCTCCTATCCTTAAGGAGCTTATATTCTATTTCTCCTTATATATATTGCAGTTCTGTATCAAAATTAATGAATTTAAATAGTGTTAACACAGTTTAGCCTATTCACTTAAATGTTTTTAGTAATTTGTTACTTTCTACATGTATTCATTTTTTTAAATATTTCTATTTACATAATGCAATAGTTCTGGATTTGTTGTCAGACAATCTGGGTGCAAATTTCAGGTCTGCTATTTCCAAACTCAACTAATCTCTCCAGGCTTCTATTTCTTTTCATGTAAAATGATAGAATTAGAGCAAATGACTTTTAAAATCTATTTTAGCTCTAAAACCTATTATCCTATTATATTTTTTCTTTATTGCTTTTTGGTCCTTGAATAGTTAATGCATCTTCTCAACCAGCTAATTTACTTCTTGGGAATAATATTTCCCCTGAGAGGATCTGCTTTGTGGAGCAGACAAACTGATTCCCCTAGAGACATTTCCCATATTTTTAATCAGAGAGGAATTCAAACATTTATTGTCCCTTCACAGGCAGATAAGAAAAAAAAATATATTGTTGCTGGTGATCAACAGAGAGACAGATCAGTACATATCTGACTAAGTCAAAGGCTGGTGAGGAAGAATTGTTATTTCCTGAGAATTGCCTTCCCATCTGTGATGAGTAGGACTTGAATATGCCCCCATAGTGGGTGAATCAGGGATTACAGATCACCAATAATATGCCACTGTGCCAACTGTTTTCACTGCAACTGTGGCTCCCACAATAGACATAGCTTGAGCAAAGATGTAAAAACATCCCTCCCCTCTATTTTATTAAATCTGCTAATAAAACAGAAAGGGTCACATTTTCTGATCAGTTGTTTATTTTTCATGATGTGTAATTTCATTTTATTTTTAAAAATAATGTTGCCTGCTCTCCTTCAGATGAGAATTGTTTATGGAAGTGACTGATTTGCAAGCAATATTGCAGGCTACATTCTTTCCTATGCTGAACTTGGCCATAAATCCATCTTCCCGTGATAAAAACCCAGCTTTCAAGGGCGTAACAAGTCATGTTTTATATATATATATATATATATATATATATATATATATATATATATATATATATATATGTGTGTGTGTGTGTGTGTGTGTGTGTGTGTGTGTGTGTGTATGTGTGTGTGTATGTATATGTATCTATATCTTTAAATAATTTACAAGTAAATTAACATTCATTAAAATTTTGAGTTTCAAATGATCTCACTTCCATCCCAACTCCTCATGACAGGGCAACCATTATAATATTGATTATACTTGTGAAGTTGTGTAAAACATTTTTTCCATGTAAGCCATGTTGCACCAGAAAACACAAATAAAATAAAACAATAAAATAAGAAGAGTAAAAAAAGTAAACTTTATTCTGCATTAAGAGTTTGTCAGTTCTTTCTCTGAAGATGAATAGTATTTTCCATCATAAGTTCTTTGAAATTATCTTGGATCATTGTCTTACTGGGAATAGCTAAGATATAGTTGATCATTGCACAATATTACTATTCTCCTACTTCTGCTTATTTCACTTTGTCTAAATACACACAGACACACAGACACACACACACACACAACATATGTAGCATCCCAGGATTTTCTAAAATCATTTTGCCTGACATTTCTTAAAGGACAATAGTATTCCATTACTGTTGTATGCCATAATATTCAGCCATCCCCCAATTGATGACCATCTTTTGCCTGTACACAAAGAGCTGCTATAAATATTTATATGTACATAAGTTCTTTTCCTTTTTCTTTGATGTCACTTGATGTAAACCTCATAGTGGTGTTGCTAAGTCAAAGAATATGCAGTTTTATAGTCCTTTGGACATAATTCCAAATTCAAACAAATCATTTTAAAAGATTACTGCGTCTTATACCATGAAATAACAAAGATAGACATTTGAGGATGCAGAATATCACTTCCTTTTTGTTTATCACAATTTGAAAATGTTCTCTTAATAAATGTATACATAGTTCATTAGTCAAGAAACATTTATGAGTACTTACTCTGTGAAGGAACTACTATAAATGTTGACTATATACTTCTACCCCCAAAGAAAAAGAAAGGAAAGAAAGAAAAGAAGGAAGGAAGTAAAGAATGTATGAAGGAAGGAAGGAAGGAAGGAAGGAAGGAAGGAAGGAAGGAAGGAAGGAAGGAAGGAAGGAAGGAAGGAAGGAAGGAAGGAAGGAAGGAAGGAAAGAGAAAGAAAGAACAAAAGAACGAAAGAACGAAAGAAAGAAAGAAAGAAAGAAAGAAAGAAAGAAAGAAAGAAAGAAAGAAAGAAAGAAAGAAAGAAAGAAAGAAAGAAAGAAAGAAAGAAAGAAAGAAAGAAAGAAAGAAAGCAGAAGGGAGGAAGGTAAAGGAAAGGAGAAAGGAAGGAAGGTAAAGGAAAGGAAAAAGGAAAAAGGAAAGGAAAGGAAGAGGGAGGAAGGAAGAAAGGGAGAAAGGAAAGGAGGGAGGGAGGAAGAAAGGGGAAAGAAAGGGGAAGGGAGAAAGAAAGGGGAAGGAAGAAAGAAAGGGAAGGAGGAAGAAAAGAAGGAAGGGGGGATGAAAGGAAGGGACAGAGGGAGGGAGGGAGGGAATGAAGGAAGGAGGGAGAAAAATAGAGAGAGGGAAGGAGGGAAGGAGAAAGAAAAAAGAATCCTACCTTGAAGGAGCTCATATGTTAATGAGGGAAACTATGTGTGTATCTTTTAATGAGGGAAACTATGTGTGTATCTTTTCCTTCAGTATGTATATACTTTGTTACGTATTGTATTTGGATATTATCATTGATTTGTGGCTTTAATTGGACCTGATGATTGCCACAATGTGGCACTGGTGAAAAAGTGTTGGGTCCATAGATAGAGGGATTGGGTTAAGATTTGAGCTCTTAACGTACCATGTGATTGTAAGTAAATTAAGTCATTATGTTCTCCCTCAGTTCTCTCCACTCTAAGCTAAAGAGGATTTGTCCCAATGTCCTCAAGGTTCTTTTTAGCTTTATATTGTTGATGGTCATAGTTTGTCTTAGTGTGCAATAAAACATATTTTGCATGCGTGTACCATGCACACACACATCTATTCACATTTCCCTTAAAACAGAATATACACTCTTTTAAAATAGTTTCTTTTTTTTATTTGTACACTAGAGTCTCATTCAACACATCAAAAACCATCATTGGATCATAGATTTAGAGCTGAAAAGGACCTTGGAACATATCTAGTCCAAGCCCCTCATATCATAGATGAGGACTCTGTGGCCCAGAGCAGTGAAATGTCCTGCCCGCAGTGTCTTTGGCACATGGATATATTCAGATTAAAAATAAAAAAAAAATACCAAAAATACCATCATTATAGAAATTAATTGGAAGAGAAAAAGACCTTTGACTTGGTGTGACAAGTGGCTCTGGAGTCAAGAACCTGTGTTCACATACTCCCTCTGATACTCACCATGTGACCTTTGGTAGGTGTCTTACAAGAGGAGGAGGGTTACTGGAGATAATTATAATGATACTGGAAATAGAAGATCAATAAATTGTTTATAACAACATCAAAAACTCATTTGTAGAAAATAAGAAAGGGAGAACATTAACTGTAATTAGAATGCAGGGCTAAGGGGAGATGGAGTCTTTTCAAAATTATTGAAGAAGTTTAAAAAAAAAAGATAAAGACAGAGTTCTTCAGTCAACCAATCAATGAGTTCGCCGGTCAATCAATGAGTTCTTCAATCATTTAATTAATGAGTTCTTCAGTCAATCGATCAATAAGTTCTTCAGTCAACCAATCAATGAGTTCTTCAATCAGTCAATCAATAAGTTCTTCAGTCAGTCAATCAATGAGCAGTGAGCTCTGCTCCAGGCAAAACTCTTGTGCTCCTCTCTATGGCTATACGTACAAAAAGAGCAATGAATGGCGTTTGCCCTCAAGAAGCTTACCTTCTACTGATGGAAATAGCATCTACCCATACCAGTAAGCATAAAATATATAGATCAGATGTGCATATCTGGTAGAGGCTTAGCAATGGCTGAGAAGGCACCTATTAGAGAGGATGGCTTGACCATAAGGATGTACAACCTGAAAAGAAGCACAAGAGCCTTCAGGCTAAGGCATAGACTGTAGAATCTAAAATATGGATCTGGTTAATATTAGGCTAATGCAAACAAAACCAAAAAAATTATAACCAACCTTGTTTCAAAGGAGAATTATGGAAAGCCATCTGACATATTGTTATATTTTGCTCAGAATACTCAATAATAAAAGGAATTGTTGCCCCGAGGTTCTCCTTCCTGAGGCATGAGACTGCAGACAGGGGAAGGTTAGCAGACCGTTATTATTAAAAGATGGTGCTGGATAAACTATTGTGCTTGGATACAATTAGATGCAGTTGACAGAGATGACATCAGATGAGCAGAATGTACATGCAAGGGTAGGGTTTTGCTAAATCTAACTAACTTGGGGTGTTATTATTACCAGTCCCTCCGGAGGCTTCCAGGTGGCTCAGCATTTGAAGCCAGAGGAGCCCAAGGGCTGGAAGGCCTTTGCTAGATTTCCAATGTGGGCTGCTCCAGAAGGTCTGGCCACCTTCAATGGCAATGGAGGAACATTGAGGAATATGTCATCTAGCCAAATGCAGATTTATGAGATTTTTGCAGATTAATTAAAAAGTTTCCACCTTCGTTTTCAGTGGGCCGTTAAGTTCAGAATGATTAAAGGGTGCTATGGGAGCCCAGAAAGCTCACCTGATCTCCAGCTACACCGACATCTGCAGAGGTCTAGTGGACCTGGATGTTCTGGTGCAGACTTGGGCAGTTTGATGTCTGTAAGCCCCTCATTCCTGTCAGGGCAGAGCTAGGAGCCAAGGGAGGAATTTACAAAGAGACAAATTGAGGCTTGGTGTAAAAAGGCTTGGAGAGACTTCCTAACACTGATGATTATCTAAAAATGGGCTGGACAGCCTCCACAGATGATGGACCTCCTCTCCTTAGAGGTCTCCAAGCAGGCTGGAGGACTGCTTAAGGCAAAATTATTGAAGGGATCCAACTGAAGGGACATTGGATTAATCAGTTGCCAACATATCCTCCATCTCTGTGATGAGATGATTTCATAAATCTTTATTTACACCACCAGATTTTACAAGATGCTAAGAGGGGGTACAAGTAACCTACTGATTCCAAGCTCAGTCCTCTTCACTATTGATGGAGCCTTAACTACCTACTTATGACTAACAGAATTGTAAATTGTACTTTCAGTGTCTGACATAACCACTGCCCATGGCAAGCAACACCATTATGAAATGTATTTTGTAATTTGTGATATTAAAAAACAAACATAAAATGTAATTAAGACAGATTCACTTGAGTTTGTTTCCTAACTTTGATGTGATACTAAAGTGGCTCATAATCTCGATTCAGAGCCAGAAGGGATCTTGGAGGTCACTTCATTCAACCCATGGTATTTGGGCTTACCATATTTTTTCTTTTTCCCTGGGAATAGCTCAAGGAAAGTCCCTCTCCTAACAGTCTGGGGAAAAAAAAGGGAACTTTGGGATGGTTATTCATTGTTTCCAGGGAGAAGCGTCTCTGCTTGTGGAAGGTAGTGAAGAGAGAGAATATATCTTCTGGAAAAGAAGGCGAATAGAAGCTCTAGGGAGAAAATAGGGTAATGCAGGACAAATTGGAAATTTCCTTATGTGACAATATAAGAGAGGATGAGATTAAACAGGCTACAGTCTGCTTTCTTTACAGCTTCATGGAACTGGACCCTCCTTTTTCCTCGCCTTTAACCAGCCTCTGAACTAGTACTCCCTGGGCTTATTTCTACTCTGCTGAAGGAGAGCATGTGTTAAAATTGTGAGCCCTCTAATTTCTGCCACCTAAATTTCTCCCCCTGTGGCAAAGCCTCACGGATCTGGCTTAGTTACACCTTTGACACCTGTAGTTCCATGAGCCCAGAGCCGTATTAGGAAAATAGTCCAATAGGATCTTGGCTTTGAGGCAGAAGAAGGAACGTAGTCCATATCATACACTAGGGATAAGTAACATGAGACTTCGAACAGGAATGTAATTACTAATTGCCCATGGAAAAGCCAGATTCCATTTGGCAGACCATGGGAGAAACAGACCAGGCTTCATAAAACAATTCACTGAGACGAGCCACCTGATAAGTCCAACTGTTTAATGCAGAGTTTTCCGTAACAAAATGTACTCAGTTGTAATGAGTGGGTGTTCCTCTCGAGTTCTTGATTGCATGTTCTGGGACCAACCAGGAGCCCAAGAATATGGTCAGGAAAAACCATCGCACTTGTTTGGATAATTACCCTCAAGTATTTCTTATTTGGTTTTCTGCTTTTTCCTCCCTCATAACACCTCTAACGAGTGTCCTCATGTGGCACAGGCTCTGTTGACAGCGGAAACAATTGTTCATCTTAGTGGGAAAGAGTTGGGATGGGTCAGGAGGGAAAAAAGGAATGTTGATTCCATTGTGTTCTTTTCCTTGACCTCTTCAAGTGGCTTTGTCTGTTTGTCTTCTCTCTCCCTCTCCTTCTTATTCCGGAACAGCCAGAAAGCCAGAGAGCCAGAGGGCAGGAGTCTTATGCTCAGAATGAGGAAGACCTGGCCTGCAGTACTGCCTTTGACACAAACTGACTGTGTGACTTTAAGATGGTCACTGAGCTGTTTTAGGCCATTCTCTATTGGAAAGAGTGATAAGCTATCCCAGCTATCATAGATTCATAGAACCTTAGATCAATAAATAAAACCACACTCACATTTGCCCATCTACTAGCTATTTGTGTCTATCTGTCTATCCTCTTTCTATCCATCTACCTATTTATCATCTATGCATCTTTCTATCTGTCCATCCATCCATCATCTATCTATTCAGCTATCCATCTATTCATCCTTCCATCATCCATTCATTCATGTCTCTGAGAGACACAATTTCAGAGATACAGACAGAACGACCAGCAAACACACATAAATACAGAGTTGCTCTCTTCTCTCTCTCTCTCTCTCTCTCTCTCTCTCTCTCTCTCTCTCTCTCTCTCTCTCTCTCTCTCTCTCTGTGTGTGTGTGTGTGTGTGTGTCTCTCTTTCTCTCTCTCTCTGTCTCTCTCTCTCTGTCTCTCTGTGTGTGTGTGTGTCTCTCTCTCTTTCTCTCTCTCTGTCTCTCTCTCTCTGTCTGTCTCTGAGAGAGAGAGAGACAGAAAGAGAGAGAGAGAGAGAAAGAGAGAGGAGAGAGTCAGAAATCTGCTCATTAATTTAACAAAAAAAAGGAAGGATTCTCCATCTGCTTAATCAAACAGATTGCTCTGTGGAGCAGCTTGCCCAAATTTTTGGATAATGTCACACACACACACATTCTGTAGTGTGGTAAACACCTAAGGGACTCGCTCTTTCAGAAAGGAAAAAAAAAGAAAGAAAGAAAGTTGAAGGCCAGGTAACCGTGATAACCATGGATACATTTATCTATTACTTGCCAACATCCCCCTAGCCTCTGCTTTTGACAATAATAATTAGACAAAGACAAGATGTCCTGAAATAGCTTCTATAATGAATGACTAACAAATTATATATAATAATATACAAATATATAATATATATGCATATTTAAAAATAACAAATTATCAAGTGTTTGATATGTGTCAGATACTGTGATAAACTCTTAAGGCCATAAATACCAAAAGTAACATAGGCTTTGCACCAAGAAGCTTATATTCTACCAGGATAATGTATAACATAAAGGGGGATTAGAAGTATAAGGAAAAGAAGGATTCATGGATCCATGATCAGGAACTGAAAGGGTAACTTGGTGGAGGGCAAGATGAAGTGAAAGCTAACGTATTAGAGCTCAAGATCTCAGGAGTAATGTCCAAGTTCTTGTGGGGTAGGAGGAAGAAGATGGCCAGAGGGTAGACTATGTGCTATAGAAATGACATTAAGTCCTCTTATCCAAGTCCCATGATAGAACCTTGTTTAGTTGCTGGAGAAAATTCCTGTCCTACAATTAACTGATCCCTTCTTACTCTCATCTTCTCCACCCTACCAATATTCTCTCCTTTCCTTACTTCCCATTTCTGTTAGAGCAATAAAAAAATGGAATTTATATCTGGTTACCTGCCCTTTCCCTCCACTAAAAATGGACCTGATCTTGGGAGAAAGAGAGAAATCGGACCATCCCTTCCAGTGCTTCCTTCTTCTTCCCTCCTCTGAAAAAAAATTTTTAATAATAAATGACATTTATAGAATGTTTTAGGGTTAGCAGAGTACTTTTGTTTACATGAATAACCCCAGAGTTCCTGGGTTTTTTTATTTACTTTTTATTATCACCATCACCATCATATCTCCCCAGAGATCTCTAATTTCAATATTTGAAAGACTGTCATATGGAAAACTGATTAGATCCATTTTGTCTGATATTATAAGTCAGAATTAGAGGGATATAAGTTACAACTGGGAGAATTTAGCCTTCTAGGTTAGGAAAATTGCCTAGTTAATAAAGTGGTCTCAAAATAGAAGTTTGCCCCAAGAGGTGGTCAATCCCATGTCAATGGAAGCCTTCAAGGGTCTAAATGGATTACCCTGCGTGATCCTGCACACAATAAAAGGTTTTCTTGGGTAACCATATTGGATGAAATGTTCGACACCAATTTGATATTCTTTGACTCTATTATTTTTAGATCAACTACTCCCCCATCATCATCATCATCTTGTTTTTTTTTTTTTTAAGAAAAAATTAATTTAATGGTGCAAGCTATTTAATATAGTTTTTCATTTCATATGATTATAAGGTTTAAGTTAGAAGGGAAAGAATAATCTCAATCCTGTTTTAATATGAAAAAACTCACTTTGGCTTTGCTCCTGTCCTTGAATTGTAGGGTGCTATTTATGCTAACATTACAAATAAATGTCTTCTTGTTTTGTCATTTCAGCATTTCAGAGAACATCTGGACAAACTTTCTGCCAAAGGAATTGGGATGTTGGACATTGCTTTGAATGAGGCCTTCAGTGTGCTCAATGAAGTAAGCTTCAGACACTCTTTTCTCATCTACAGAGTCTAGATTTTGTTTAAATGTGCTATCATAGTTAAGTTAAATATTCTTGAATATACATACACATATACACATGTATATTCATGCATATACATATGTGCATTTATATATGTGTATATAGCTATATTCATATAATTATACATGCCAGAAATCAAATGACTAGTTTTACATATATATATATACACACATATATACATATATATATACATATATACACACATATATATACATATATATACATATACATATATACATACATATACATATATACATATATATATTATATATATATATATGACTCATGTATTTGTCAAGAGAAGGGAGCCTAGAAATCCTCAAGGATCTTTGTTGGATTAAGAATAATAGTAGCTCAGAATCATCATTATTATTCTTAACACCATCATCCAAACTAGCATTTTGATGGCTCTCCAAAGTTTGCAAAGCCCATTCCATCAGTTATCTTACTTGAGCTTAACAATAATCTAGGGAGATGGTGGATATGTCTACTCCAGTTTTATAGATGGGGAATTTGAGGCTGAGAAAATTTTGTTCATTTTCCCAGGATCACACACGGATTTATTATTTGCTCTTGTTCAACTTATGTTTCAAAGAATTGGATTCAATACTTCTCCTCCTTACCAACATTTACCATTCAGAAATAAGAAAAAATTGATCTTTTGAATATAATTTTCCTTCAAAAATTAGTTTTATAAATGACTTTTGTATTTACATTTGAATTCCCAACCTAACAGTGGTCAAGTACTAGATTCCCCACACATTACTGAACAACTTTCTGACAAAAGAATGGATGTGTTCCCTCTTCCCTTTCCAGAATGTTTCATTATAAATACTTTACAATCAGCTTCCTTTTAATGTTCTTTTCATTTACATTAATGTAATCATTGTGCATACTTTTATCCTGATTTTGCTTCCTTAGATCTCTCATATTTCTTCCTGTTTTTCTCTCAATTCTTCACATTTGTGTTATTTATGGTACAGTGGAGGAGATGTGCTGTACCTTTAGATCATAATTTGTTTATCTACTAAAAGTCTAAAGGCAATCATCTTTATTGAGTTTTCCTACAATAAATACTGCTGCTATGAATATTTTTATATAGGTGGGTCCTTTCTTTGTATCTTTGACCTCTCTGGGCTGTATGGCTAGGAGTGGAATCACAGGTGAAAGGATATAAACAGTTCCAAATATTTTAAAGTTTGTGACTGACCCCATCAATATTTAACGTGCTTGTGCTCCATTAGCCCAATTCAACTTCCATCTTTGGAATATAATTTTCTCAGTTTAATTCATGAAAATTCTCCTCATTTCTATAGCAAAAACAAGAAATGCCTCCAAATCATAGGAAATATTTCTATTCCACAGTACATTTTACTATTTCCCAGTATGTTACCATTTTGGACTCAATTGTATTATAGTATAGGTATTGTGAGTCCAAATAAAGCGAATGGCTGTCTCCTTCCCCATCCTGTGAAGCTTTGTTACAATCTGAAAAAGAGCTGAATCAGAAAAGATTGATAAAAGTCATACCTCTCTGTGACATTTGATTTAACAAAAGTTGAACAACCCAATAACAGCGATTAAGAAAAGGATCCTTATTTCTTTGCTGTTTTTATTCTGCATGAATTTGAACATCATTTTTTTTTTGTGGTTAATGAATTTCCATAAAGCAACATCACTTGAATCCATTGCCCTGTAGATTCCAATCCTCTTTCTAAATGGCTTTAATATAAAGGAGAAACATGAACTAAGGATGAAGAGATAGTAGGCATTTCCTGGTTACTACTGTGTTAATTTCTATGACACTAAGTAGGGATAAATTCCTGCTTACCATCCTCTCAGAGGCTGATATATTTTGAGTTGGTAATCAACATTTGTGGGACGGTCTGTTGCTTTGGCCACCATATCCATTTTTTAAGAGCCCACTAATAGTTCCAATGTACAGAACAAAGTCTGTAAATTCTGGGCTGCCAAGGTCCCCAAAAGCTGATTTCAGCAAAAAGTTTTCCAGTCACCCTCAAATGACTCAGTGCCACTGAAAACATTTATTTTGCCGGATCAGTGCCCAAATGCCCACATCAGGAGAAATGAATTCTGAAATCTTTGAAGAAAGCTAAGAGAAACGTTGACCTCCAGCATCCTGGATAGCTGACAAAACATACTTAGAGACCTCTTGAGGATTTCTGTCATCTTTTGGAATTCAGATTTTGCTTATGCGTCTTTAGAATTCTAGACTGGAATTCTGCTACATGCTAGGGTTATACCATAGACTCAGATTAAAATAAGACTCTGAGCATTTCAGAAATGAAAGTTTCTTTGATGATGTCTAGGACAGAGTCACCCAAAGAATCAGGGACCATAGTATCACAAATTCCATCGACTCAGTGACTAGCATAAGCAAAATTCTTAGTTGGCCATGGGAATTCAAACACACACACACACACACACACACACACACACACACACACACACACACACAACTGGAAATTTCTTTAGGGGAGGAAAGAAGCCAGTTGTGTGTGTGCGTCTGTGTGTCTGCGTGTGTGTTTGGACTAAGGATGAAGAGATAGTAGGAATTTCCTGGTTATGACTATGTTAATTTCTATGACACTAAGTAGGGATAAATTCATGCTTCCCATCCAATTTAGTTAACTCAATGAATATCCAAATCATTGCAGTAGAGGAAGACCAATAAATGGCAGATTTCAGAAAGAGAATATTTAGAATTTGAAATGCTATCACATGGCAGAAGGACTAGACTTAGGACCTGAGGATCATAGATTTACAGCTGGACAAAACCTCAGAGGTCAGGTATAGACCATGCTGCTCACGTTACAGTTAAGTCCATGAAAGTTGAATAGTTGCCCAAAGTGATAAAAGTAGGGAGCGGCAAAGTCAGGATCTGAATCCAAAACTCTGTTAGAAAGTGATCTTCATTAAGGCAAGGACTGGTTTTTTTAAATTAATTTGTTGGTTTAATTTGCTTGTTTTGTATAATTCACAATTAATAAAATGTCTGTATATACCATAAGCACTTAATAAATGCTTGGCAGCTAAAAGATATTTGGTAACTTTGGAGAGTGCACTTTCAATAATGAGATTGGAAGCTAGGCTACAAAAAGTGAAGCTGAGATTGAGGTTGAAGTATAATTATAAGTGACTTTCTCAAGGAATTTAAGTTTAAATGGAAGAAGGGGTATAGGATGATAGCTAGTGGGGAGGAAAAGATTGTGTGAGGATTTTTGTTTGTTTTGTTTTGTTTTTTAAGGATAGGGAAGACATGGGCATGTTTGTAGGAAATAGGAAAGCACCAAAAAGACAGGGAGAGAGTGAAGATTAGCAAAAGGCTAGGTATAATAGAGGGAGCCTTGTGTTGGAGAGGAAAGGATGGATTAAGATGACTTGTGCATGTGGAGGGGTTTGTCTTGGCAAGGAGTGGGGCCATTTCTATTGAAAACAGTAATAAAGGAGGTGCTAGGGACTGAAAACAACAGAGTGATGAGCAGAGGAAGAAGATTTGAGTGCTCAGTGAATGACTTCATATTTTAAAGTGAAATTCGAGGCAAGTTTTATTTCTTCTGCTAGGTTCATTATCTGTCATCTCCCTCATAGGACTTTTCTTTGTAGAATATAAGCTCCTTGAGAGCAAGTGATATTTTATTTATGTCTTTGTATTCTCAGCAGCTCACATAAGGCCTGGCTCACGATTCATGAGCATCTCATCCTTGTTGATTTTTATTTCCATAGCTCTTCTTCTTATTCCCCGTTCTGCCTAGATGGTCCATACAGATCCATCATGGCAGTATTAACTTTGGTTTTCCTTCAGTTGCTCAATTATGCTCTCCTGTGATTCAAACTTTGGGTTCTTGGCTGTCTTCAAGTAAATATTTCTGCTTAATATGCAAGACTGTTCCACTTCATTTATCGGTTGTGTCCTTCTGAATAAGGCTTGGATTTTCAGAGCTGAATTTCTGTCCTATTCAATCACATTACTGTGACACCTCTGGCATCGAATTTATGTTACTCAATTAGGACCTCTAATTCACCCTATTTGTTAACCATATTTTATGCACTCATGGATAGATATGTGAGGTCATGATTTTTAATGCTCTTTCTCTGTTTGTGTATCTTCTTCTGCTCATAATTTGGGGAGATACTATGTAGATCTCAATGGATAATTCCCTCTACTTCTTACTCCAGTTTAAAAACCTTGGCAGATTTGGAAGACTTAAGTCCAATCCAAGCATTTATTAATCAGCACATTGCCAATTATTACTGTGCCAAAAACAAAAACAAAAAAATGAAATTGTTCCTCCATTGAGTAGCTTATGAAAGGATGTGATATATGGAAAAAAATTATATGTAAAATATAAACACAACAAATTCAGGCTAATGGGGGGGCATAACAGTGGTAGCTGGGGGGATAGAAATTGGCCTTTGAGATGAGGTTCTGAAAAGCAAGTTTGTTTTTTTGGTTTAGTTTTTGTTCTTAACGATTCCCTTTCTAGTCTCCTGGTGTCTAATATGCTCCTCATCCCTTTGCCAAGAATTTAATATGCTCACTTTTATACCTTAACTATTCTCTTGTAATATGCCAACTGAAGGGGAAATGAGGGCTATCCATTTAAGGAATACTTACAATTTTTTAAGATTCAAATGCTGCAAAGTGTATAAGACTCAAAGGGATAACTGAGCTCTGGAAGAGTCTCAGGTTGCCACCTGAATGACACATTTTTGAACAATTCCTACATGGAATGAGCTTTCTCAGGGGGTGATTATTTAGAAGTTGGCTGGCGAGTATGTTGTAAGTCAGCTGCTTATTATAGCTTGGACTAGGTGCCATTAATGTCCTTTTCCATTTCTATACTTATGTGATTTTCTGGGGCTGTAGAACTTTCCCATAGTCCTCAAAATTAGCAAGATATAAGTATTTGCCCTCTCCCGTATCCATGACAGAGTGAGCATCACGGCCTGTTGTTTACACAAGATATTCCATCTTCCACGTCCGTCCCATTGCACAACCCCCTCATGCTTGGAATAGTCTCTTTCCTTACCTCCACCACCACCTCCAGTAGTTTCTCTCTTTTTTTAAGATGCCTTTCAAGCACTATTTTCTGCATGAAGCTTTTCCAGATCCCTTGCTCCAGTGCTAGAATCCTTTAGTGTTTAATAGCTATCTGTGTGTTTGCATTTATTCACTTTATATTTAAATCCTACAACTATATGCATATATTCATACACTTAGATACATAGATAGATTCCCCCTCTACTTACTATAATGCAAGCTCATTGAAAATAGAGTTTTTCTCCCATGCTTGTATCTTCAGTACCTAGCAGAGTACCAGGTATATAACAGCTGTTTGATAAATCTTTGCTATTAATTGCTTAATACCTTTCCCTTTTCCTATTGTCTCTATCAATCTGTCTCACTGTCTCTGTCTCTATCTGTTTCTCTCTCCACACATATATGCATGTATTTATATACTTATATATGATAGATTTAGACATATTTGCATAATATATAAATATATATGGGTATATATGTATATATATATAGATAGATATACTTATATATGTGCATGTAAATCCACATTTGCATATATATGTACATATATTTTATATACATGTACAAAGATTTATATTTGTGTATAAAACAGCAACCTAAGGAAAATTAATAACCTGATTAATAAAATAATAACTCAATAAAATAAAAAAATTAATAAAAACTAATAACTTGTAATAAATTATATGTCTGATAGAAAGAAGCTTAAGACCACTAGTTTAGAAATGGAATAGACCTTAGATTAGTTTTATTCAACCTATGAATGAGACAAAGGTAGCTCAGAGAGGTTGGGAGCTTTGACCAAAGTTGCACAGGGCACAGCTAAAAATTAGGAATTCTCAGACCTTGGGCTTTTGACCCCAGAAGCAGCTGTCTTTTGCTCACCCAATAACTTGGCAATAGTTGGTTGCCCAAAACATTACAGATGAGAAGACTACAATTATGTGTGAGTTCTAAAAGCTCGGTTTGGTATAAATTGGGAGTAAGACTGTTTTGAACAAGCATGTCTTCTTTTGAAGGCTTCTCCTATACTGTCCTGCCTGTCACAGATAAAAACATCCCTGCCACTTCCTCTCTCTTCTGTACTTTTAACCAGTAATGACTTTTGAGGAACACAGAGCTGGTTAATTTTCCATGAAATACCCAGGTTTATCTATTTTCTACTTCGTCAATATGACCTTTAAACACTCGTATTCATTTTTTTGGAGTTACTGCTGCTCTGCACTCATACACAAAGATGGATGATTGAAATTCTGGCTGGCATTTGAGGATGGTTCAAGGGTTACAGTAATTAAACCAAGGAAATTGTGTCTTGAAATTACCTGCTTTTTGCGTTCTACAATGGTTTAGCTCACTCAAAGATCTGTAGTTGCTGAGACTCACATCTTTGAAAAGAGTATAGGAATGCACTTCTGAGCTCCTTCCAGCCACTGATTTATGCCGTATTCATCTGATTTTGTAGAAATCTGGAGTGGCTGGCTCTGCTAGTTAGTATCTACCTTGTCATGTGACAACAGCAATTATCTTTCTTTGGACTGAATGCCATCTTTGCCGTGATTACCTTAATTTTTTTCTTAGCCAATTAAGTAAAATTCTGTGACATTTCAACGATGGTTAATCACAACCAAACGCTCGAAATGTCAGGATGCATTGAAATTTTCCCTTCTAACTGATGAATCACTGAGTTAATTGTTGTTCATCATAGGGTTCTTGTCGTCATTATTATTATGGAAAACACTTTCATCATTCTTGCTATTCAATAAAAAAGTTCTAGACAAATATGAAGAGAAGAGATATTGCTCATCAAAGCATTTGAATGTAATTGCATTCTTCAAAATACTCAAACAGCACATTACTATGTAGAATAATGTGGTCGCAGGCAGAGGAAAGTAATGTTTTAAAAAACTAAACAGCTTGCAACAGCCTCTTCTGCCCTTCTCCTTTTTTTCTGATCTCTCTAGGGAAATAAGTATTTTTTTTAAAAGAGAGAGAATTTTCCAGGGCCTTTCTTTCCAAAGAAGTTACACAAAAGTCTCCTCTCTGAAGACTTCTTGGTTCACTGGCTTTTAAGAGTTGGTCCATTTTCAAGGCCCATTTGCTCTATTCCAAGGATGGCCAAGCCCTGCTTTTGTTGTTGATGTCAAGGTCAGGCTTCTGCCTGAGAGAGGGCACTGGATTTGTACCACTTCTGCTCCCAGGTGGCCAAACAGATGCTGAGTACCCTGCAACTCTGGGCTTGGGAGCACATCTGGGTTCTGTCTATATATACCTTGAGATCCCCATGTAGGCATATATTTGTCCTTCATTATTGAAAAAGGCCAATGCCATCCTCCAAATTGATGAATATCCCTGAAATGGACTCAGCCAGCCCTCACATCAGAGAGGCTAGCCCTCCCTGAACACTCCATATGGCCCAGTGTGGACCCTAACTTCCAAGGGAAAGCAGCTCTCTTCATCCATCCTAATCTGAAAGGTAAATTGTAAAGGGGCTCCTTGGAAAAATCATGAAAGTAAAAACTATTAGAGACTGTTTTATAAACTACTTAAAAGGCGGTCGTCTTGCCCAAGGCTGGGAACTTCCAGGAATCTCTGTTGTCCTCTTGTTTTGGATTCTTTCACAGGATTCACCATTTCTTCAAGGACCACATATGCAACTTTGAAGGAGGTGACTTGGCCTTAAGATCAGAAACAATTCTGCTGGCATTAAAACCATGGGACAGCTAATGCATTTTCAAGTCCCTTGAATGAGTGACTAATCAAATCTGCCCCCAGACATCTTGTGGATCATGAAGTTTAGGCTCTGAAATGTCTGGATGTAGATTTCTCTTTTGAGTGGCTGCATTTCTGGTCCATTAGATGTCCAAACATTCTCTGGTTTTTACACGCTAGGGCAGAGTCTCTATCCATCCAGAAATAGCCTCTTTGTATTTCGTGCAAGGCTGCTATTTATTTTTCCGAGATGATTTTTTAATGTTAGAAGTTTCAATCCATATAATCCATTTCCATGGCTTATTATCAGTCAACAAGTATTGATCGAGCACTTACTCTGTTCCAGGCATTGGGCTAACATTTTCTTTCACATTCCTTCCTTTCACACCTTCTTCATTTTGACCCATTTGCGCTTTTTCCAAACTTGCCACTTGGTCTCCCATTGCCAGATCTTTGCACTTGCCTGAAATGCACTTCATGTTTATTCTTGGAAACTGTACCTTCTTTGAGGGCTCAGATTATGCTTCCTGCAGGAAACCTTTCTTCCCCATTCCCCCAGTTAGTGCTCTCTCTCTTTCTTCCTCAACTTTTATAAATAAGCTCATCATTTGTCTGAAAATTATTGATTTTTTAAAAAATCTGTTTCCAAATGTATATATCTTCTCTGCCCCTCTCAAGATATACTTTATATTTTTTATTGAACTGAATACAAAACAAAACAAACAAAAAAACAACAACAACAGAAAAAGAAAGACAGAAAAGGAAAATAAAACAAAACAAAATATTGTATGCTCAACAGAATATCTGGGAGGATTCAAAATACATGAAAATAAATTTCCATTTCAAAAATAATATATGATAATAGAAGAAATTAGAATAATTAATAATAGAATTATAATAGAATAATATTCATGAGTGTCCATCTTTCCTTTGCTTCCCTGTAGGTTATTATTTTGTTCTCTGCTATGCACTTTTTTTCTTATTCCTTTTCTCCCCTTTCTTCACCTCTTCCTCCCTCAAAAAAGCTACAGTTAAGCACATATATATATACATGTATACATATATATACACACATACACATACATATACATATGTATATATTCACACCCATTCAATCAACATACATACATATATCTATTCATACATACACATACATACATCTACATATTCACACACATATGTATACACATAATCATTTACTCATATGTAAACATTTATCTAAAACAATATTAATATGGCTAACATATAATGTAGATTTTTCTCTTGAATGAATCTTTAAATTTGACTTTATCTAAGATCAATGATTGCTAGCCCTCCTTTTTTTCCTTCTCCTGATCATTGTTGTAGTGTTTGTGTACATCTTATTTCCTATTCCTGCTAAGGCTTCTAATTTAATTCTGCTCCTTAACTTGCTTTGCTATTATTTAACTTCTTCCACCCAGGGATTTCTCCCTTATCTTCTCCCCCTCCCTTTCTTTCAGTCTTCATCCCATAGCCATTTATCTAAAAATCTTATTCCACTCCAGTTAATCTAAACACCCTTTTGTATACACCTTCTCCTGTGCCACCTTCCCCTCCCCATCCCTTTCTGATTAATCTACTTTTAATCTGCTATTAATACACTTTATTCAAGTACCATATAATTCTATACATCCTTCCACACCCCACTTTATCCTTTATTCCTTCTCCATTAACCTACACATCTTGTTCCACTGCCACAAATCTACAGATCCTTCTGTATTGCATCTTATCCTGTTCCATCTCCCCTGGTTTATGTATAAATTTTGGAGAGTGCTGTACCCTTGATAATATATATGTGGTGTTGCCTATTTAGCCCATTCCTGATATGAGTAGTTTTCAGAACTATGAGCCCTCCTCATAGGGCTCTGTGGCTATTCTTCCTCTATACCTCATTTGTATGATATAATTACTATTTTTACCTTTTCCTATATAATTTTGTTTTTTAGAGTCAGGTCATACTCAACTCTGTCCCAGTCTTTCTTTTGAGCTGTCCAATCACTGATGTCAATCTTAAGAATATGGCATCCATTTCTATGTAAAAAACATAAACCATATATCCATGTTAAGTTCCTTAAAATTGATCTTTGATATTGACTCTCGTATGTTCAATTTTCTATTAAGTTTGGGATTGGTTGAGATAAAGTCCTGAAAATTTGCAAGTTTGTCGAATGTCCATTTTTTGCACTCATTATTATGGATAATTTTATTAGATATAATATTTTTTGGCCATAGACCTGCTTCTTTTGATGGCCAGTATATATGATTGCAAGAGTTTTTATTGTAGCTTTTGAAAAATCCTGTACAATTCTAATTGTAGCTCCAGCATATTTTAATGTTTTTTTATTATTTGTTACAAAATTTCCTCTCTGATATGGGCTATTTAAAATTTGGAAATAATATTCCTATGTATTTTCCACAAATGGTCTCTTTGAGTGGGTGATCAGTGATTTTTTTTCCTACTTCTACTTTCCCTTCATGTTCCATCACTACAAGACAATTTTCTTGGATTATTCTTGTATTATTGTAAAGTTCTTTTTAAGTTTTTTTTTTTGTCACAGCTTTTAGGTACTCCAGTTATTCTTATATTTTCTCTTCTTGATCTTTTCCCCAGATCTGTTGTTTATCTTATAAGATGGTTCACATTCTATTCAATTTTTTCATTCTTTATAATCTGTTTTATTATTTTAGTCTCTTAGAGCTTTACTGGCTTCCCCCTTGCCAAATTCTGGTTTTCAAAGAATTATTTCTTTCTTTAAGACTCAGTATCTCCTTTTCAAGTTGGTTAACTTTTTTTAATTTTATTTTTTCTTCAATTTTTCTCATTTGATTTTAAAAGTCTTTCAAAGTGAGTTCCTCTATAACATAAAGTATAACATTACTCTGTGGGATAGAAGAAGCTTTTTATTTATTTTTTACTTCAGTGTCCTCTAAAGAAGAATCCTGGGTCTTCTCTGTTCCCATAGTAAGTTTCTGTAGTTGGGTTCTTTCTTCTTTGCCAGTTCTTCTTTTTTTTTAATGAAAATTATTAGTTTAAGCACCTCTAATTGTGGGGGAAATGGGGTCTTCCCTCTGCCCTGGAACCTCAAACTAAAGCCTCCTCTCTCCTCAAATACCAAGAGCCTTGTCCCTGCTCCACTGCTTCTGCACTCCCAGTGTGCTAGTTCCTTCTTGCCCATGACCACATCTCTGCAGAACAGCTGGCCTGGCATTCCAAATTGGAAGATTCACTCAGTCTTCCTGGACTCAGACCCTCAACTCCATATAATGTCTGGGAGATGAAAGTTTTTGTGCTTCTTTACTTAAGTTGTTACTACTTCAATATGCTCATCTATAAAATAGGGGAAATAATATCTACCTCTCAGGACTATTTTACTATCATGAGGATCAAATGAGATAATAATTGTAAAGCACGTAGAACAGTGCCTGGCACATAGTAGGTACCATATGAATTGGTTAATTTGTTGTTATTGTTGTCATTATCATAATTATTGAGAATTGTGCCTTCACTCAGAGAATATAAGCTTCTTTATAGAATATAAGGGCCTAGATAGAGATCGATTTATTTGTCAGAATTTCCAGCACCTAGAATGGTTCTTGACTCGAGGTTTCTCTGATAAACAGCATTCTCAGTGAGGAAACAATACAGATCAACAACTGAGGTATGTAGAGGTTCAGTAACTTGTACACAGAGAGCAAGTGAATGGAACAGGATTTAAATTCAGGTCTTCCTTATTCTAGACAGGGTTCTATCCACTTCTCCACATGATCTTCTTATCTCCCACCCTAGCTCTTAATAAATTTAATGTATTATATCAAATTCAATTTAATCATGTGTCATGTAGGACTCAGCCTTTGAGTTCTTAAGATTTCTGGGAGATTCACAAGCATCTCTTCATTCAATGAGCGTTCATTTCCTTTCCCCATGCTTTTCTGTAAACTAATCCATATATTCATCTTCTGAGATACATTTTAACTGGATACTTATTTCTCTCCACAGTTCAACCACACTGGACAGGGAAGCATTTGCAGCCAAGCAATAATGCTCATTACTGATGGAGCTGTAGATACCTATGATACAATCTTTGCAAAGTATAATTGGCCAGAAAGGAAGGTAAGTCAATGCAACAAGTTCTACCGCTTTTCCTAAAAACCAAACAACTAAATAGTTGTTACATTTTTGTGAGATAACCCTCTAAGTAAGTTAATTTTACAGTGACATGTTATTTCTTACATTTGACAATTTTTTTTTTTTTTGGTTGTTGATTAACACCTAAGGTATTCCAGCTATGTCAACAAAACCATTGAATTGAATAGATGGGAAATTAAATCTGACAAATGGTCATTCAGGCAATGGTGCAGTTTTTAGAAAGGAATTTCATAAAAAGTAGGGGATTATTATTAGAGAGAGAATTCTCTCTCAGTTTTATTTAGCATTGTTATTCTCTAAAAGATATCGCATGCTCAAAATTGGATATGCTCTGATTCTGGATGGTTACATTTCTGGGATATCAGAACACAAGACAGAATAATTGCTTCATTGTTAAAGCAAGCTTTTTTGTTCAGAAATAAGAGTAAATAAAAATGTTTTGTCGATTTTTTTCCTGTTATCACTAGCTTTTGGTCCAACACAAATAGCAAAGATGCATCACTTTGGAAAGTAAACTTAGCTTTTTGTCCTTACTGGTTGGAATTATGGAGACACACATGGTGATGTAAACACAGTAAAACATGCCGGTGTGAGTTGTGCTATGACTCCTATCCATGGGGCTGGCTAAAACTAGTTAATTCCACTCTAGTTCTACCCCTACTATGTCTGAGATGATGGGAACACTTCTGCTATGACATGAAGGCTTTGGTGGCTTTCTGTAAAGCTTTTTGTTTCCTGTTGAGCCTTTATGATTCTCACTCATGCTGAACATAGGATTCCTGACTGTCTACAGATTGGCATGTCTCCTACCTCTCTAGAAGGCCGCTATAGTGATATGTTGTTTGAAATGAGATCTCAAAGCATTATTTCAGTGTTTTGTACATCTTTCTCAGGGGTTCTCAAACTACGGCCTGTGGGCCAGATGTGGCCACTGAGGACGTTTATGTGGCCCACCAGGTTATGGCAAATGGGCTGAGGGGTGGAGAAAGAGTGTGAGTTTTTGTGTTTACTATAGTTCTGGCCCTCCAACAGTCTGAGGGACAGTGAACTGGCCCCCTATTTAAAAAGTTTAAGGACCACTGATCTTGCTCATAGCTGCACCATGAAAGTATTGGCTAATATAACACACCTTTGCTAGTATAATTGCCACTCCTTGATTGTTCCTGTGGGTTTACAACACAAGATTATAGGCTCACAGATCTTGAGCTGGAAAGGACCTTAGAGACCATAAAGTCTGGAGGTGCAGAAGGGATAAATGACTTGGCTAAAGCCCACATAACATCATAGATTCAAGGTTAGATAGAACCTCAGCATCATCTAGTACAAACATTGGATTTTTCTGATGCACAAATAAAGGCTCAAAAAAATTATCTCTGAATAGGGTTTTACCCAGCCAGTGGGTAAATGCATGCTTACTGACCCCCAAATCCAGAGGTCCTGCTGCTCCATGCTGCCTTTCCTTGGTGGGGTTTGGATTCAATCTAGATGTCTTCATTTGTAACTTTAGCAGCCATCCTCTAGAAGTTTTCTTCTGCCCTTTGTGTTTTGCTAACCAGTTTAGAAGCTATTTGAACCCAGAGAACATGGCATATACTCTGTACCCCTGTAGCACTCAGTAGGAGCTAGACACATAGTAGTTACTGTGTCTAGGCTTATTGAATTTTTGTTTGAGTGCATTAACAAGCACCTATGGCTAACAGAACTAGGAAATGGCATCAGTAAATATGGGTGGAAATGCTCATGAGATAGGGAAGAGAATTCTGAGCTTGTGGCAGGAAGAGCTGGATTCAAATACTCCTTTGTCAGTGAGATAGTGCTGTGGAGAAAATGTTGGACTTAGAATTAGAAAGACCTGAATTTGAATCCTGCCTCAGATACTTAATAATTGTGTCATCCTGACTCCTGAGCTCCAGACAACAGCCTAGAATTTACCATTATCATTCGTGCTGGTAGATGAAATTTCCACACTGGATATCTTGCATGTGTCACTTGAAAATTTTTTTCAAATGTTACCAAAAATTCAATTGAAATGATTATAAATAAATGCACAGAACTCTTAAAAGGCTGTTCTCTTGACACTGAATTTTGGGTAGATGACCTAAGCAGAGCCGTAGGGCACATCCTGGTCATAGAGATGTGCAGGGTAAGGGTAAAAAACTCAAAGCGTCCAAACTCCTGCCTTTCCTTGGAGGAATCAGCTAAGGGCAGGGCCATCGTTCTTTAGGCAACCCTGAAATCTAGTCTGCTCTATCTAGATGAATGCTATTGATTTCAAACCAGGTGCTTTCACAGATTAATTGGATCCAGGACCCTGCAAGCATCAGGACTCCATGAAGTGTGCGTTCATCATCTTTTTTTCAAAGAAGCACCAATGAGCCATAGAGGCTGTTTCTGTAGCAAGAGGGCATTTTGGAGGGGTGACAAATTCAGAGGTATCTCTGGCTGCCATTTTAACCTTCTTCTCCATATCTCAGGGAAAACAAGAATACAAACAATTTGATAAGTGCCTACTATGTACTAGGTATTGTCCCGAGGTGCTGATATGTGTTACCACATTTGATCCTCATAACAATCCTTGAAGATGGGTGCTATTGTTATCCCTCCTTTTTAATTGAGGGAATGGATTCAAAGAAGAGTTAAGTGATTGGGCAGCGTCACATCATTAGGCAGAATTTGAACTCAAGTCCTCCTCATTCATATCACTGGTGTTGACTTCCTTTGCCTCAATGTTTTCATCTGAAAAATAAAAGGGCTGAAATAGATTGTCTCTAATATTGCTCTAAATTTAGTCACTCTGTCTTTGAACCTTGGGCATTTCCCATTAATCCAAATAACCGCCTCTTAAACTGGGTCAGGACTTCATCACTTTTAAAGTCCCTTCCAGTTCTAAGCCAAAACCTATCTGAAACCATAACACTCCACGTTGGACTATTGCAATAGCCTCCTACCCGGTCTCCTGGCATCTCTTATTATTCTTTATTTAATTATTTTAATACTTTCCCTAAAGAACATATCTGCTTCTGCACTCCCTTGCTCATCAGGCTTCAATACCTCCCTATTGTTTCAAGGATAAAATATAAATATATCTGTTAAGTATTTAAAGGCTTTTACCATCTGTTTCCAATTTATCTTTCTAAATTTATTTAATATATTTTCTTTTATATGCTCTATCCTTTAGCAAAATTAGCTTACTAGTAATTTCTTGAACTTGACTTTTTCATAAGTTATTTCTGGGCTTATTGTCTCTCACCTGTAATTTCCTCCCTCCTTATTATCTTTTCTTAGAATTATTAATTTCCTTGAATGTTTATATCTGCAGTCACCATTTTTGTCTTAGTTTTTTTCTGATATCTTCAAATATTAATTGTGCTTAAGGATCACAGAGTCATAAGTTGAGAACTGGAAACTGGAAAGATCACATTTTATTTTACAGATGGAGAAACTGAGGCACAGGACAGTTATACCTTGCCCAATGTTACACAAGTAATAAATGGTAGAGATGAGATTTGAACTCAGGTTCACATTCCTAAATCTAGAGTTATTGAGCCACATTCTGAATAGTCAAAGAAAACAAAAAGCTGAGTATTGTGGGACAGAAGAGTCAATGAGAAGAGGAATTAATTCAATATTCAAAGTGAACAAATAAGTTCCCAGGCAAGAGGAAAGTCAGAGATATGAAAGCTAGTCTGCAATAAACCCTCTGGGAGGTCCACGGGATTAGAAGAACACATTACCTGAGGTTAGTTCTAAAAAACATGGCATCCACTGAGATCTGAAGAGTAAATAAATCTGTCTCCCATACTTATCATGATAAGCATCTGCTTGTCCTTATAAAACAGACTTTGAGATATGAACCTCATTCTTGAGCTTCAGCCCTGGACAGCTCCTAGGTGCTGCCATTTGGCCCTATGAGTAGACAGCTGTACTTCAGAATTCTAGAGTAGATGTAACCTTTCTTTTATACTATTTTTCTTGGAATTGTTGCCATTCATAAAAAAAAAAAAATGATGTACAGAAACTGAGGTGAGGTCAAAGAAGATTAGCTGAAATGTTCAAAAGGAGAAAAAGGGAGTTCTTTTGAGAAGAGTTTATGAGGCTTGTTAACGAAAAAAAGGATGTTGCATTATTTAACCAAAATTAAGCAAAAATTCAGTCACTCCAGTGAGTTGTTGTTCGAGAGCATTTCATTTGCAGTTGCATAAACCATGAGATACTAGGACATTTACCATGTCCCACCTATTTATGTCTAGTGACTTTACATGACAGCATCAGAGGATCCCATAATGCTGAGCAACAAAGATCCTTGAGGATTTCTAGGCTACTCCCTTCTCTTGACAAATACATGAGTCATATACATACATATATATATATATATATATATATATATATATATATATATATATATATATATGTGTGTGTGTGTGTGTGTGTGTGTGTGTGTGTGTGTGTGTGTGTGTGTAAAACTAGTCATTTGATTTCTGGTAATTGTTGAAACCAATTTGAAAATCCATTTTATATTGAATACATGCCTATACGTATAACTAAACATGAACAAAGCAACTTTTTAAATAGCAATTTGAATTTGAATGATGCAATTATCCAGTAAGTCAACAAGTATTTAGTGGGTACCAGACACTATGTTAAAGGGTGGGCATATAAAAGGAAATACATGAAGTTCTTGCCTTTGAGGAGCTCACAACTGAATGGAGGAGGTGATACAAACTATCATGTATCCCAAGATATCTGCAGGATAAATGGGAGGCAATGTGGAGCAGATCACTTTATCTTTGTAAAATGGGGGAGTTCCTGTAATCCCTACTTCATGATACTCTTAGGATACAGCAGTTCTTGTACAGTACTTTACGATCTTTAAAATGCTTTAAAAATGGAAGATGTTGCTGTCTTTGAGGTCATCATCTTCACTCACTGTACAATAGTGAAAAGTTCCCTTAAACATCTAAGGGGCCAAGACATACATGCTGCTTGATTCTCCTGGGAATCAGGCCTTTTAAAAAGTAGCTGCAGGGACAAATGGCTACAGAAAACTCACTTCTTTCTCTCCTTTTCTCTTTTTTCTATTTGTTCTTGCCTCCCTCGCTTCCCCTTCAACTCATTTTATATGGCTATGAGTGCCATCTTTTAGACCCTTGATACCAAGGCAGGTAATAGATAATATCATTTCCCAGCTGGAAGAGGGGACTACAGGTTCATGGTGAGAGGAGTTAGAAGCTTTGGAGTCCCTGCTTGTCAGGCCAGCTATTGGCTTATTGCAAGAGAAGGACATTCTTACCGGAACTAAATTTAGAACTTCCTGACTCAGACCATTTCATCTGCATCAGAAACTTGAATTCCATCCTTAGGTCCTTCAGCCTTTAGAAGAGTGATTTTTTGCCTTTTTGTGCCAAAACCATCTTAATCCATTTTATATCATGCAACCCCACAGAGTGCACACCCCTTGGTCCCATTTTGGCTTCTGTCACCATTAGAATGCAAGCCTTTTGCAGGCTGGAACTTTTTTTGGATCCCTAGCATTTCACACAGTTCTTAACATTTAGTATACTTTCTCAATATATGTTCTTCCTTCCTTCCTTCTTTCCTTTTTGTCTTATTTCCTTTCTTCTTTTCTTCCATCTTTCTTTCTATCCTTCTATTGCCCTTCCTTTCTTCTTATTTACTGACTTTCATCTTGAAATCATTTATCTATTCAACTATAAGCAATTAGCCTTATCTGATTCACTGAGCAATTTAAGGAGTGCGTTTTCATAATAGATTTTGCTAATGTGAATCTTTTTAATGTATCCCTTCTTTATTTCTCATCCCTTTCCCTTAATATTGCCTGAAAAACAGACATTACCCTTCAAACTTTACGGAAACCTTTAAATCTCACTTTTTTGCTATCAGTATGTTTATCAAATTTTGTCAAAGATAAATATTTTGTTGAATTCTTAATAAGTGTTTGCTATAAATGAGTGAACCACATTTTGAGAGGAAGGTGACAAGGAAATCCCTGGAAGAATGGTTCTAGACATCCTTGAACCTATGTTGAAACACAAGTTCTATATGTGTCTGTCTGTCTGTTTTGTCCCTATATGTCTGTTATTCTTTTTGTTTCTATCCATCTTTCTCTGTCTCTGTCTCTGTCTCTGTCTCTCTGTCTGTCTCTCTCTCTGTCTGTCTGTCTCTCTCTCTCTTTTTCTTTCTCTCTCTCCTGTGTGTCTCAGTTTCTCTATTTATGTGTTTCTCTCTTTCTCTTCCCTCTCCTCAACTCCCTTATTCTGCCAGAAAGACAGAATTCATGTATAAAAAGTCATTGGAGAGACAAAAAAATAAAATAGCAGTCAGTGAAGGAAATAGATGATCACTGATGAGCATCTTTCTTGGACCAATCTCCAGCTTCCTCTCATCCCACATCCCTTTCATGTCACCTTTCTATGAAACTGGTGCCCCAGTTCTCAGTTTCAGGCATATCTGGAGTTTGCAGACATGGTTCGTCAGGACAGCACAATTGAATGGCTTGACTGCTCCATTGTCCAAGTGTTATTAAATTGATTTTCTCCTTCTAAAAGGACCGAGGGACTTCAAAGACGAATGTTATTACAATTCTATGTACTGTGTATTTTATTATTAGTGATCTCAAGAACAAAAGCCAGACCCCAGCCACTTTGTAGTCTTTCTGAGCTGTAACATAACTTAGGTTGATTAGCTGTCTTTGGAGACCATGGGGCTGGCAAGAGGGATGGGATGGCAAGGCTGAACAAAAACTTCCCTGATTCCCAGATAAAGGCTTTTCAAAGTGCCTCAGGATGCCTGTCTTTGTCCCGCATTTTAAAACACAGTTGGAAATCAGCACCTTTTCACAGAGATTTGGATTTTCAAGAAGGAACATCTCTGGCATTTTTCTTAGTCTATCTACTCTTCCCCCCCAAAAAAAAGTGAAAAAAAAATCAACAAAAGACACAAGAACTAAAGATTCAAATTCACTTGATTGAAAACAAGTCAAGGGAACATGATTGTCTCTGTCAAAAGATAGGGAGCGAAGGCCTTGTGATACAGTGCTTAAAGAACGGTCCCTTATATCCTGACTCGAAAGGCCCGTGTTTTAAATCCTGGCTCTGACACTTGGCCCTCATGAGATGCTGCACAAAATAACAACCATTCTATTCCTGTTCTTTTACCTAAGAAATGAAGGACTTTGTTTCAATGATGCCTGAAGTTCCTTCCAGATCTAAAAGTCTGATTTAGTCTGTTCCATTCAGATCCCACAATCCCAGGCAGTCCATATGATCTGGGTGGCCCAACCAAGTCTCAAGGCAAAGGGGGCATTGGTAGAGGGAGTTAACTCATGGAGAGTGTTTCAGCCCTCTCCCCATCATACTGTGGACCCCTGGGTTTTATCACTGAACTTAACTATAAGAATTAAACATAAAGCCAATGACTTTTTTTCTCAATTACATTTTGATTATCAGATTATAATGAAATCTTTGGGAGGTGAAAACATTCTGGGAAACAAAGCTACAAATAGAACTAGAATAAAACCTTTATTAAATCCAAGTGGTATGTAGGATCCTGAACTACATATGCCAATTACTCAATATATATAAAGTTTCTAGCCCTCAAGAAAACCAGGAAAGATGACCAGACTGTATTTTTCTTACTATCTGATAAGTGAATCCTAATGAGGTTTGTGTAAGAAGGTTATTCTGAGGGAAGGACAGCCAGTGTCCCTCTGAGCCATTCATGAATGGCGAGGAATTTGGCTGCGACAACTAGGTTGTGAAGTAGATAGAGTGTTATGCCTGAAGTCAAGATGACCCATTTCCCATGTTTAAATCTGATTTCAGATACGTACTAGCTGTGTGATCCTGGACAAGTTATTTAACCCCATTTGCCTCAGTTTTCCTCCTTGGTAAAATGATCTGGAGAAGAAAAATAGCAAACCACTCCAATGTCTTTGCCAAGAAAACTCTGAATGGGTTAACAAATAATCAGATATGACTGAAATGACTTAGTACAGAATTTTGTATATACAGGATATGAGGAGAGAATATTTCAGTAGTTGAGTCAGTGTGAGTAAGAATGTGGAGAAAGTAAAATATAATTCATATATAAGGGATAAAACATTTGTCTAGTCTGGATGGAGCGTATAGTGAATGGAGCAGAATCAGGTGAAATAAGACTATTTTTTTTTGTATCAAGGAAGTCTTTGAAGGTGAGGCAGAAATAGAAATTTGAGCACAAATGTGACACTTTCAATTCTCTGGTGCATAAAGTGGTCTATACTGAGACTACTGATTTTATCTATCTATCTATATATGTTAGAAAAGTTTATGCAGATGGTGATAATCTTATGAACCTTGAAATAAAGAATGAGGATGGAGAGGAAAGGAGAGATGCAGGAAGAACTACAAAGAAAGATTATAAGTAATCTGATAACTGATGGAATACAGGAAAGGGAAGAAACTAAGCATAATAACAATAACGATTACAATAGCTCCATTCATGTACAACTTTAAGGTTTACAAAGTGCATTATATAATACTAATTTGAAAAAGAAGTAAATATAACTCCAGGGTCATGGGAAAACAGGAATTTGGTGATGCTACAGATAGAAACAATGAAATAAGAAATACTGGCAATTTTAAGGAGATAGCAAGTATTCAAACTGGAGATATTTAGTGAGAAAAGACAAGCACAATAGAGAAATAGAAGTGGAGTCAGAGGTCCTGAGTTCAAATCCTTCCTCTAAGGTTTACTGGTTAGAATATCTTAGACAAGTCAATTTTTCTTTTAATTTTTTTTTCAATTAACATCCTTTGACTCTCTTTCCTTCTCACCCACCTCCTACTGGGAAAAAAATAAAATAAAATAAAATCCTGCAAAAATAAATATAATCATGAAAAAACATTTCTGCATTGGCAATATGCCCAAAATGCATGCTTCACCCTATCTAATCCATCATGTTTTCTATCAGGAGATGCTTGGAGCATTCAAATTGATTAGTCTTCCAGAAATGCAGGTGATCAATGAATTGATGTTTTTCAAATTTAAGTATTTCAAAATTGTTCATTTTGTTCAAGGTTTTTCTCCTGTTTCTTCCCACTTTGCTCTGATTCTGTTCAAAGTGAGCTTTATATTATGGCCTTTCCCCCATGAGTATTATACTTTTGCCTGCAGTTGGTATGACATAAGTTCCCCACATAGTTCTTCCCATTTTCTTCCCCAGTGTATCCTTTCTACACTCTGTGAGCAATCTATAGAGTTGTATTTCCACATAGGGATAAGGACTTAGAGAAAGGTCATGTCACCTTGACTGAATTAGTTGTACTAAACAAGACATTGAGTTGCTAAACTGATAAAGAGATAAAAATCACCCTAAAATAAGAAGTGGATTAAAAATAATTGTTAGCACTGAGTGTTCATGCTTAATGAGTTCATTAATATTAACTTCTCTTCCCCAAAGGGGAAGTTTTGTCCATTTTTGACCATGGGTTATATAATAAAGGGGGAAACACTTCAAAGAGGAACATGCTATGGGGAGACCAAGAAATCTATTAATTTCATCATCCCCAGCCAATTGGGATGACTGCACTTGGGTATCTTTGAGTCATTTTTTGTTTCTTGAAAGAATTGTAAAGAAACCAATGTATTTTATCACTCCTGTATCCTTTTTATCTTTGCAGCATATTTATAACATTCTCCCTTTCCTTCCTTTTTGTAACAAAAACATGACAGAAAAACACTGCCAGCCAGACCTTTCCATCTTAGTGGACTCCCTCAAAAATCAATGGCACCCCAGTTCTTAAGGGATACTGAACTCTTCCTTGGTCTCTTGCCCCCCTTCATTAGAATAAAAATATCTTATCATTATAAAGCCTTTGATGATTAATCACTTTTTTATGTTTCTTTAACTGGCTATTTGTGATTCAAAGATTCTACTCAGCTCTTGTCTTTACATCAGCAATGTTTAAGAGTTCTCTGTTTCATTAAAGATTCATTTTTCTTCCAAACAGTTGAATTATTATTTACTGAAAGTCTATCTTTTTTTTTTTTTAAAATATTGTATTCTGTCCTGTCCACTCCTTTTCAGTGGTGGCTGCTAAATGTTGTATAATCCTGAATGTGATACTTCTGGATACTTGTAGTATTTTTTCTTTGACCTGAGAAGTCTGTATCTTGACCATAACATTTCCAAGTATTTTTATTTTAGAGTTTCTTTAAGAAGATGATTTCTGAACTCTTTTCATTTTTGCTTTGGCCCTTGGATCTAAGAGATCTGGAGATTGTCCTTAAATAGACTGTTGAAATATGCTATGCAGGATCTCTAGCTGTCTCTCTGCCTCTGTCTCACTCTGTCTCTCTGTTTCTTTGCCTCTGTTTGTGTATGTGTAGGTGTGTCTTAGTATTGATCTTGATCATGTCTTTCAGTTAATCCAGTAGTTCTTAAACTGTTTTGCCTTGATCTCTTGTCCAGAGAGGCTGTTTTAACTATGAGATACTTTTTGCTTTTTCTAGTTTCTTTTTATGTTACATTTTGTTTTATTTTGTTAAATATTCCTAATTATATTTTTACATTTTTATTTTATTTTTTCTCAGTTACAAACACATTTTAAACATTCTTCAAAAAAATAGAGTACCATATTTTTCCTTTTTTCTTCCTCTCCTCCATCTTTGAGAAGGCAAGTGGTTTGAGATAGATTATATATGTATTCAATTGTTCAATTGTGTGTCACTCTTTGTGATCACATAGAACAGAGCATCTCAGGCTTTTCTATTCTCCATTATCTCTCAAATTGTGCTCAAGTTCATGTTCATTGTTTCTATGACACCATCTATCCATCTCATCTTCTGTCATCCCTTTTCCCTTCAATCTTCTCCAACCTCATGGTCTTTTTCAATGAGTCCCATTTTCTCATTATATGACCAAAGGATTTAAGCTTCAACTTCACTATTTGACTTGCCAGGGAATATTCTGAATTAATTTCTTTAAGAATTCACTGATTTTATCTCTTTGTTGTTCAAGTGACTCTCAAAAGTCTTTTCCAGTACAATTTGAAAGCTTTGATTCTCCACCTCTCAGCTTTCTTTGAAGTTCAACTCACAGTCATACATTGCTAGTGGAAAAAAAAAACAAAACATAATTTTGACTATATGGACATTGGTCAGTAAGGTGATACCTATGCTTTTGAGTATGCTTTCCATATTTTCCAGAGCTTTCCTTCCAAGGAGCAAGCATCTTTTAATTACATAGCTGCAACTGCTATCTGCAGTGATCTTTGCACCCAAGAATATAAAATCTGACACAACTTCCATTTTTTTCTCCCTCTATTACCAGGAAATGATGGTACTCGTTGCCAAGATCTTAGTTTTTTTTTTTTTTTTAATGTTAATCTTCAAATCAGCTTTTACAGTTACCTCTTTAACCCTTATCAAAAAGCTTTTTAATTCTTTTTTAGTATCTGCCATTAGAGTGGTACATTTGCATATCTGACATCATTGACACTTTTAGGAACTTTAATTCCAGCTTTTGATTTATGTACCCTGGCATTTCACATGTAAGGTGACAATATATAGTCTCATCATACTCATTTTCTAATCTTAAACCAATCAGCTGTTCCATATTTGGTTCTAATAGTTGCTTCTTAGCCCACATACAGGTTCTTCAGGAGACAAATACAATGGTCCGATACTGTCATTTTTTTTTTTGAAGACTTGACACATTTTCTTCTGATCCATACACTCAAAGGCTGTATACAGTCTTCTTTTCTGGTAAATCTTGGTTTACATATTGCAAAAGCCTATCTTGCACAATCTTAAGCATAACCTGGTTGGTGTGTGAAATGTAACATGCGAAGTTGTTTGGTAATTTGAATATCTCTTGACATTGCCTACTTTAGGATTGGAATGTAAACTGATCTTTTCCAATCCAGTGGCCACTGTTGAGTTTTTCAAGTTTGTTGCCATGAACTTTTAACAGCATCATCTTTTAGGATTGTAAATAGTTCAGTTGAAATTTTATCACCTCTAACTAAGCTTATTGTTAGCAGTGAATTAGTCTTGGGTTTGTATGTTTGTCTTTGAATCTGCATTTTCTTTTGCAATATGGCTATATGGAAATATTTTGCATGATTGCACATTCCAGAGAAAAGCAAGAAAGCAAAATGGCTCTTTGGTGACATTTTACAGATAACCTGAGAGAAAGAAAGGGAAAGGAAAAGGGAAAGATATTCAACTACATGCTGAATTCTAGAGAATAGCAAGGAAAGATAATTTTTTTTATAAATTTAGCAATGCAAAGACAAAACAATGAAAGGGGAAAGACAAAAGATCTTTTTAAAGAACATTAGAGACATCAAAGGAACGTTTCATGCCAAAATTGGTAAAATAAAAGACAAAAATGGTAGGTACATAACAAAAACAGAAGAAGAAAAGACGAAGTGACAAAAATGCACAAAAGATTTAATGCAAGAAAAAATCATATCACTGAAAACCTCTGTGTGGGTGTGTGTATCTGTCTCTCTTTGTTTCTCTGTCTCTCTGTGTGTGTCTTTCTCCTTTCTTCCTTCCTTCCCTCCCTCTCTCTCTGTTTCTTTCTCTGTCTCTGTCTCTGTGTCTCTCCCTTCTTTCCTCCCTCCCTCTCTCTCTGTGTCTCTCCCTTCTTTCCTCCCTCCCTCTCTCTCTGTGTCTCTCTTGCTCTGTCTCTGTCTCTCTCCTTTTTCTCCCTATTGCACGAAGACTAAAATGGTAGCATCAATTCATAATCCCGATACTGCTAATAATTGGCATTGGCAATTTGACTTGCTTCATTTGTGAGCTGGGTCACTTTGGCCCTTCTTGGGCAATCTGAACGTCCTGCTCTTAGAGGCTCATCATATTGGTGTGAGACAACATCTTTCTGGAATTGCTTTAGCTCAATGAATAAATTCTGAGCTTAATTCATTAGTCTTACTTCCTAGTAGCAAGGAACATGTTCACCACCACCACTCCCCACTTTTTCCCTGAAACAAATTATTCTTACCTAAGAAAAGCACCATTCTTCATTGTTCACAAGGAGGTTTGATATTGACATCCCAATCCATTCATTTGGACAAAACTACCCCAATTCCATTTAAAAGTTGTGTTTCTTCACCCATACACACACACACACACACACACACACACACACACACACACACACACACATATAGATTGATATTGGTAGTTTTATTAATACAGAGATCTTTTCCTCCTCATAGATATAAAAAAAAAGTTTATCTATAATAAAAGTAATATCTTACATCATTTGGCAATATTTTCCTTTACACAAAATATCTTCTTGCTGGTTTTTTTTTTACATTATTAAACTTGCCCATATGGATAGGACCTTTCCAGGACAGAATCCATTACATTTCTAAGCTAAATTTATCAGTGGCAATTCCTTCCTTTTCTACTTCCTCCTTTCCCCTTTTCTTCCCTCTCCTTTTACTCTTTCTTTTTCTTTCTTTTCTTCCTTTCTTGGATTTTTTAGGAAGGTATGAAAGACTTTTATTCTTGGAGTTCCTGGTCCTGATAGTGGTTAAGAAGTGAGCAGGTGTTTTGCCACAGCCGAGCCACGTACCAAAGCTCCTTTTCTCTGGGCTTATTTTGAATGGCATTTGGTACCATAGAACATTTTGTGGTTTCAGCCTGAGGACCATGACAAGGACATTTTTTTTAAATGGGCAGTACTGATGGATGCTCTCCATACACCATCTTAAGGACTCAGTATCCCCTAGAGCCAGAGCCTGCTGGTTGGGGCACCTTTTGAAGGGACTGCATTCTCACCAGGGAGTTTCTTCCTTCTTGTTCAGCTGGACTCTGCAGCTGAAAAAGCCGATAAAGAAGGCAACAATGAGCAATATCTGAAAGTGCCGAGTGCATTGGAGAATTCAGGTTTCCTATGTAGAATGTAAGTCTCCATCGACTTCACACAGTTTGCAGAACATAAGTTTAACTTAGTCATCTCCTTTCCAGTGCAGCTTTCAGTGAGAACAACATGAAACTCAACCATCCACCTGCCCCGCTCCTCACTCACTCCCCAGTTTTTTCTTCTGTCTCCTCTCTCACAGGAAGTAGTGGGAATAGCTCTAACCATGTAACTTTTAGAATAAAAATACTGAGCAATGCCCCTGGGTTCAGAAGGAGCTGAATTCAAATCCATCTCAGGCACTTATTAGTTGTAGGACCTTAGACAAGTCATTTAACTCCAATTGCCTTGCAAAACTCCCAAGAAACAAACAAAACAAGAATCATTATATTGACATCTTACTGTACAGAATCATATTTTTGGTAACATTGTCCCAGTATAAAAATACAAAAATTCACTTGAAGTAGTACAATTTATTTCCGGATCATAGGATCATAGATTTTGATCTAGAACTAAGAGAACCAAGAGTTCTCCTAGTCCAACCTCCCCATGTTATAGAAGAGAAAAACAATCCCCAATCCTATTAAATGACTTTTCCATATCCCAACTCACTGTCTCCTAAGGCCAGTTCACCCAGCTACTACTGATTCCCAAGGATTTGAATCTTAATCTCCTTAGCTTTAAGTCAAACACCAATCACCAGATCGTTCTTGCTCCTCACAATGTACTTGCACAACTTATCCATCTAGAATTTATTACCAAAGAAGGGTGCCTGGGACACTGAGCATTGGAATAATTAGCTGTCATCAGAGAGCTAGTAAGAGTGAGAGATGGCACAGTTAGAGTGCTTTTCCTCCTCCCCTCTTTTTTTGGATCCCTGGCTTCCTCCACATCTCAGCTACTAAACTTCTACAAGAGACTTTTCCTGATTCCCCACTACAAGTTCCTCTCTAAAATTAGTCTTATTTATTCCAAAGATATATATATTTTGGATATACCAACTTACATCTGTTTTGTATCCTTCATTAGAGTGGAAGCTTCTTGAAGAGAGGGAGGCATTTAAAAAAAACATCTGTTTGTTTGTATCCCCTAGAGCCTGGAAAAAGGCATAATAAATGTTTGATGATTTATTATTGGTGATACAAAGAAAGAAGGGAAAAAAATATGAGTTTCAGCCTCCCAGCGGACGGATGCATTTGGAAGTCCTGTAGTTGTTTAACTCCTTGTCCAGATCTTCTGCCCCTGTCTTTCTAGAAACCACAGGAACAACAGCCACAATAAACATGCAGTGTTTGTTTTGTTTTTTCCTTTATTCTTTGGGGAACAGAATGTCCCAGGACATTTCTAAGAGCAAACTCGACCATTTTCATTTCTAGCAAAAGGAGAATGTCAAGAAGATTTTTTCAAACCTCAAGATTTATGTCAACTTCCATCCATGTCAACAAAGGAAAGGAGAGATTATGGACTTGACTAAAAAATTCCCTTTGTCCTGTGTCTTCCAAACAACGATGCAAGGACAATAGTATTTTCTCATAAAGTTTGAGAAAAGACTTGTTAGCCAGTGTGGGGAACTTTTGGCCTGTTCTTTAGATTCCTCTTGTTGGGGAAGGAATGGAACATTTTCCCCTTCTTTTGGACTGCTCTTCTGCTTCTTTCCCTTGGAGGGGGAATTAAATGTCTTCTGAGATGTTAAAATGCTGCCCAAAGACTCTCCCAAGGTGGGGAGGTCAAAACCAGCTTAAAATATAATTGGGAAATATTTTACAAAAAGGAATAAAAGTATAATAGGACATAGATAAAATTAATATGTGGTTTTCCAAAATCAATATGAAGATGCAAGTATATTTCTATATGGTTTTGTGGCCCCTTTTCTGCTTGAACTTGATTGTACTGTCTTAGAAGGATGGGATTCATATAAGGTGAAGAAAAACCTGGATGAGTTAGTTAGTTGAAGAGATCTGATAGGATGGAACTGGAATGACTGCTTGACATATTAAGTCACTGTTTTTCTCCTCGTGAAAGAAGAGTGCCAAGAAATTGGATCCCATGGGTGTCTGGGAGGATGTAGGGGGAAAATACTCCAGAAGGAGGTGGTGCAGGGCCCTGGTCCCCCTGGGACAGTGGACAATCATCTTTGTCTCTTGCTCCGCTTTTTTTCATCTGTTCTCTCTTCCTCTCTCTTTCCTCTACTGTCTTTCTCCTCATTTTTCTTTCTCTTATTTTCTCTTCTGTATTTTCCCATTCACTCACTTTTTTCTCTCTCCCTTTGCATCATACTACCTTCAATGTCTTTTTCTCCTCTTCTTTTCATTTTTCTTCCTCTTTCTACACTTTTCTCTTTTCCTTTTCCCTCAATCTTTGGAGATGATTTTAGGTGTGTCAGGGACACATTTTTACAGCTATAAGCAAATGGAAAGATGATTTTATAAAGCTCTCATTTCCAAAATGAGAAAACTGAGACCCAGTAGCATGAAATGATTGTTCATAATCACACATTTATCTAGTAAGGAAGGAGGAAGGTCAGGGTTGGATTCCAGTTTCTCTGGAATTACACTTAGAGTGGACTGAGATAGATGATGCTACATCTAAGAGTTCTTAAAGGAAGAAGATGCCCCTGAGGAAGGAGAAATAGAGAGATAAATACACAGGGCCCATCCTATTTCTTTAGGGGATGGGATATAGGAGGAAAGGCTTTGCTGGGCAATGCTCTCCTACCCAAGACTACTTTGTTTGGCGCTAACCCATCAGGATCAAAGCGATGCATTATAACAAATGAGGGGAGAGAAGAAAAAAAAAAAAAAAGCCCATGAGAAATGAACCATGAAATCTAGGGCCCATTAATGAAGCTATTCTATGGCAAAGGAGAGAGCCTGGGTTGGAGGCTGGGCAACACAATGCTTTTGAATTAGTCGTCTGTACTGGTTAAGAAAGCTAGATATGCCCTCCTGTGGCTGATGTTTCTACTGAAAACAGTTTCCAAGAAACTGAATAGCAAATGTACTCCTTCACCTGGCCATTCCCTGATTGCCTTCTCTCTGGGAATCTGTGTCCTAGATAAAGCCATTACAGCCTTCACAGAGGGAAGACATGATTTTGTTTGCTTGCTCGTGGATTCTAATTTGATTTTAAATTAAATATCTTATTACAAGCTTAATATTGAACATCAATACAATCAATTAACTTCACTGAGTAACTAGTTTTGGTGGGGATCCATTCATTATTCTTTATATCTTTTCTTATAGGAGCTTATAAAATTTTAGGGTTTTTCAGGTTCTCCTGATTTTTAAAAAAAACTTTATATTATTTCAAAAACATCTTTGAACATTCCTTTACATTTCCCACAAACTAGAAGCCTCCTGAAGCTCATTTGGGCCTTTATATTCTGAGTAACGAGTATATTGTGGCAGAAATATGTCGTTGTTCAATCATTTTTCAGTCACAGCCAACTCTATGACCCCATTTGGGGTTTTCTTGGCAAAGATATCAGAGTGGTTTGTCTTTTCTTTCTCTAGTTCATTTTTACAAATGAAGAACTAAGGCAAACAGAGGTGAATGATTTGTCACAGAGCTAGTGTCAGAAGCCAGAGTCATCCTGAATCCAGATTCAGCTCTCTCTCCACTGTATCATGTAGCTGCCACAAATAAAGCAACTACTTAATAAATTCTGGTTGAATCGAATAATAGCATCACGCTATCCCATTACATGAATATATCATTATTTATTTACTCAGTTCCCTAATGTGGAATATTCTGGATGCTTCCATTTATTTTTTTGTTTCAATTAAACATACAACTCCTATAAAAATATTTGAAAAGATAATATTCTTTTATTTATTTTAATACGATTTTCAGAGTATACTCCTATCAATGGAATAATTATGTCCAAAAATATAATCATTTTTATAACATCTACTACATACTACCGGAATGCTCTCTAACAAAATTTGAACAAGTTTAAAATTTGATCCGCAATGAGTGAAAGTACCTATTTTTTTCACATCCCCACCATCATTGAGTTCTATAGTTTTGTTTTGTTTTCCAGTTTGAACTGTGTGAATGGGAACTTTGAATATACTTTCATTTGCCACAAATTGATCAACCAGTAGTGAATTTGAGCCTTTTGGGGTATGAATTGTAGCAATTTATCTTTTTAAATAAAAAGTCCTGGAATTATTCATTTCTTTTCTTTTTTTGTATGTCAAACACTTTCAGGATCCTTTGGGCAGGATCCAGAGCACAAGACGTGGCTAGGTGCTTTAGGTGCCAGAAATACAATTTTATGCAAGGAGAGAGTATCAGGCTTAAACTGCCATGCAGGCTGTTCAGCTGGCATCAACCTGCAGCTGGAAAGCCTTTGTGTGTAGCCCCTGCCTCGGATGTTTAAGAAAGGAATCTGGAATTGATTCCAGATCTTACATCTGCCTCTTAATTTTACTTCAGAGGAGAAGGATGACAGGAAAGGCAATGAAGACAACTAAATGCATTTATGATTTATGCTCCCTGTGATAAATCAATGGGTGATTTCTCCCCCAAATGGGATCACTGTCCAACTAACTCATACCAGCTGAAACATGTGCAGGATGCCTGAGAGTACTGGGTTTGTGGCCCTGAGGGCCCATGGGCTGAGCATTCCACAGGCTAGTTACCTGACCCCAATTCCCCCCCCCTCCCCAGGATGAAGACAGGATGGAGTGGTGGGTGAAGGGAGGGGAGGAGGAGAAGAGGAAGAGTGCGTCAGTGTTCAGAACGGTGTTATTTTGCTGCCATTGTCTTCACTCCCTTTTTAAATAGAGATTTATTAAACAACTAAAAATGCTGATAGTCTCTTTCTGTGTGTGTGTGTGTGTGTGTGTGTGTAGTTTATAGTATAATATAAGTTATATAGTAAAACACCATGATCTTGAGAGGAGTTTTTGATGCTACCTTACCAGAGATTCTTAACCATTGCAATATCACGAACCCTTTGGTGAATTGAAGCCTTCCAACCTCTTCTCAGAATCATGGTTTTAAATACTTAAAGTAAAATACACAAGATTTCAATGGAAATTAATTATAATGAAATATAATCATCAAAATATCCTTTTAAAAACAAACTCAGACCATAGATTAAGAGCTTTGATGTGGTCTGACTCTTTCACTTTACAGCTGAATAAACTGAGACCCAGAGTATTGGATTTACTTTCACAAGACCGTACAGGTAGAGATTTTGGATGCAAATCTTCAGAGGTCCCATGATCTCACTGACACGTGAGCCGCCTCCAACTACGCTTTTCACAACCCAGACGTGGCCTTTCATTCTATCCCATTTGGGAGCCTTCTACGATTCTGGAGATGTTGTGTGGATATTGATGGGCTCTGTCAACTCTTCTTGGTTGACTTTTTCTCACATCGTGTGAGCAGCCCATTCATTTGCACCAATTCTTGTGTAATTCTTGGCTAATAATGTGCTGTAGCAGACTCGTGCTTCCATGAATGTTTTCCTTGCCCTTTGGGCAATCCTTCATTGAAATTCTGGTCAGAACATAGTCCATTTCTCATTTTTATGCCAGAGAGAGACAAACTTGCTCATTGATTGATGATGTTTTTCACTCTCTTGACCCTTTGTCCATCTTATCAAATGAGTCTACAGAGAAATGGCTTGGTCTTTGTGGAAGATGACTAATCAAGCCCCTCGTGCTGCCAATTTTGGGTGCAGCGGCAGCTCCCCAGACCTTGGGAAATAAGGCGAGGAATGGACACTGCATATTCGAAAGTCTGCTGCTGAATACAATTTTCTTCCTCAGCTTTCTATAAACTTTAAATCAGGATGTAAACCCTCGACAAGCTTGAGGACTTGGAGGACTTTTGTTGGAAAGAAATGAGTGAAATGTGGTATCTACTGCAATGTATGTAATTGGCATGGGGGAAATGAGACAGGGGGTTGCTTGTCATATTGAATTAAGGGCACGCTGAAAGGAGAGCAATTCAATCTAGGGCTAAGGGATCTTGCCTGGATGGTGGTGAGGGTCAAGACGTTTGTTGCTCTCAATGGAAACTCATGCTGCTGTGACTAGATTGACCTCCATCCAAACAATGATATAGTGTTTGCACATAAATGAGAAAAGACCTGGATAACGAGAGACCAAATCATATTCCTATTGTTTAAGCCAGGAATACACACACACACACACACACACACACACACACACACACACGCACACACACACACACACACACACACACACACACACATTCCTGCAGCTGTGTTTCTTTAGGGTAACCAGGACATCGAATGACATCTTAGGCTAGTTTAATCTGTTTTTGCTCCATGGTTGGCCCAAGGGAAACATATATAGCATGCCTCCGTGATATTCAGTAGTGCTAATAACAAATCATTTGGGGGAGAAAATAACACTTGGGACTGTTTTAATTCCCTCCTAGTAGGAAATCATAAATTAAATTGCAGTTGTGATTTATTCAACTTACCTCCAAAAATGAAGTCTTCACATAGTTTACTCGGCATTCCAGAATTTGTTAGCTTTCTCCGAGGAATTCTAATTACGCATATGGAATAAGCACAAGATAAGGAAATGCACTCATCTTGGGGGCCAGCTGCCTTTCACTTAGCGGGGAGGCGAAATCTGGCCCAAGGGGGCTCGTGTTCTGCCTTAAGGAATGAAGTTGCATTTTTGGTTACAGATACTGCAAATGAACAGTGTGGGTTTTCCCCTTCATCTCCTTCTGTACTGAATCACAGCAACATCTTTTTTTTTTCTTTTTCTTCATCTGATAAACTGTGCAAGTGGCCACAAGTGAGATGGAGACTTCAGCTTAAATGGTAAAAATATCTATAAGCAAATCTCATTAGAAATTAATGATCAAAATTATCACTTGTAAATAAAAAGCTATAATAAATAAAAAAAGAAATTAATAATCACTGCATCAAAAAAAGAAATCTGTGTCAAAGGTGCAAATCATGTGCATCTGGCTTCTCTGCTGCTGTTGTTTGAGATTGGAAAAAAAAAAAAAAAAGTCCTGTAGCTGCGGCCAGACGGCAGGGACGGGGAAGGGCTTCTCAGGGAGTCGAAGCTGTGTTTTCCTCACGGGGAATTCTTTTTCCAAATAAATTCCAGTGTATAATCTGAGAGCTGAAATGTACTTTTGGAATCCACTCTCAGACACCTTGGAGTTTCAACAAGAAAAATAAAATCATTTGGACCCGACACGTTATTTTAAAAGGTACTCATTACATGTGATAAATTACCTGGATGTCTAATCCATATGAAATATAGATACAGGAGAATCTTCCTTATTGAGGAGACAGCATACTAATCCTCAAGCCTGAGAACTTGGGTTCAAATCCTGCCTGATACTTATCTGTGTGACTTTGGGGAAATGATTTACTTATTGACACTATTTCTACATCTATAAAAGGAGGGAGTTAGAGGAGATGCTTCAGAGGTCTATGTTCCCTAGTTCTATGCTCTATGATGTTTCTGGTCAGTACAAAGATTGTTTGATTTGGAATCAGATGGGCTGGGTTCAAATCCTGACTGTCTTCAGAATATTCACCTCTCTAGGGACCTCTTTAACAAAATGAGGAGGTTCATTAATTTTGATCTGTCAGAAATTTTAGATGCCATCTAATTTCACCCTCTTTTTTTGAGATCAAGAAACGAAGATCTGGAGATATAATGGGACCTGGATAAGATGAGAGTTAGTTAGTGACAGGGCTGATTAGGGCATAGGCCCCAGGCCTCCAAAGCATCGCCCTGTGTGCTGTACCAAGAAAACCTGGAACTGTACTTTCTCTTCTAAATTGAAGACCCTTTGATTCTTTGATTGTAGCCTACAGCTTCATAGGTCTTTGTGCATTATCAAAGAGAATGAAAGGAATAATAAAAGCATCTTTTTTTTGTTTTTTTTTTGTTTTGTTTTTTCTCTTAATTCTTTCTTGTGTGCTCCAAAGCTGGTCAGGGACTCCTTTGAAATATCAATGGAGAAATTTCTTGGGTAAAAACACAAGTCAAGCTCTTGAATGGGTGGAATGATTCAGAATAGCTAAATCCCAGGATATGTAGAAGGAACCTTTTGAGGACAATGAATCCACCTTCCTATGCACCTTTTACATATGAGTGAATTGAGATGTAGAGTGGATAAGTGACTTGGCCAAGATCATACAGCAAATAAATGAGCTAGATATCAAAGCAAGGTTCCTTGACTGAGGT
>NC_133617.1:747301742-747410078 GCF_048593235.1 Sminthopsis crassicaudata | reverse complement strand
CATATTCCATATCTGAAGATTAATTTTAACCTGTTATAATCTAAATTGTGACTCCTCACAGGATATATTTTTAATTTATAAGGAATAAGCAAGGGATAATAGGGAAAAAGCCAGGCTGAAAGCAGGATATTTAGCTTCAAATGTGAGTTGTATGATTTATAAATTGTATAAACCTGGCCAAACCAATGGAAGGTACTGGGATATTAAAGAAAGGCCAGGATATTGAGGATATAGCTCTGCTCTCTGGTGGATGTTATGGAGGATGATTGCGCTTTCCCCCAAATGTCTCTTGCATCTTCTATCTGGTCTGTCCCAAAGAGCAGACTACAGAACTAATCCACCATGATACTATAAGCTTCTGCAGAGCAAAACTTACCTCCCTGATCTCATGGTTTCCCCAGTACCTAGCACATAGTAGGTGCTTAATACATGCTTATTTAAATCTGAATGTTCTGCTGTAGGAAGAGAAGCTGGTTCTCAGAGATTTTTCTAGGGTCTTGTCAGTGTAGTTCAGATTTAACAAGCTGATCAGCAGCTGGGAGTCCATCTAGTGCAGCTCACTACTTTTATAGGTTAGCAAACTCTACCCCAGAGAGCTTGGTGGCTTACCTAACCAAAGTCATATAGGCTGGCTAATTAATAATAATAATAATGTATAACACATTATATGCCACACACCATGCTTTATAATTATTATCTCATCTCATCCTCATCTGGAAGGCAAGAGCCATTAGCATCCCCATTTTATAAATGAGGAAACTGAGATAAACAGTGGTTAAAATATTTTTTCCCAGGTTCACACAGTTAATAAGAGTCTGCACCAGGATTTAAATTTAGGTCTTCCTGGTTCCAAATCCAGTTCTCCTAGTAATCAATCAAAGGCCAGATATGTCCCTGAGATTTAAAACAAAATAGATATCAAAGAGAATGCAGAAGTCAAATGTGATAAATGGACCAACCGAGTCTCACGGAGGTTAAACTCAAGGAGCTACAGAGAGTACAGAGCAGGAACAGGATTGAAGCAAGGAGAATTAAAGTCTTAAAGGTCTTAAAGCCTTAGGCTTCATCCTTTAGTTCTTTCTCCAGACTTCTTCCTGTTTGTCCTCTGCTCTCTACTATCTCCTTCCCAGGTGACACAGTAGAAGAATTCCTGGTGTCAAGAATTGAGTTCAAATCCTACCTTAAACACTTGCTAGCTTTCCAAAGGCAAGTCACTTCTCTCTCTGGCTCAGTTTCAGCTTCTGTAAAATGGGGATAATAAAAGTTCCTACCTTACAATGTTGTTATGAGAATTAAATGATAAATATTTGTAAAACCCCAAAGTTTATATATGAAGAATAATTCCAATAAAGATGGCCATGATTATTATTACTGAAAATATTCTCTAATGCCAAGGGATTCCATTTACGTGCTATTAACTCAACAAACATGATGAGCATTCACATGGTGTAGATAGCACTCCCCATGTGAGAAATCCCCCCCATGGAGATTCCATTGCAGTAGTCAATGGGCACGTATTCAGAGTACAGAATGAAGTTCTCTGTGAGGTTCATGGGGGAAATTTGTCATCATTTAATAGAAAAAGAATAGGAGGCCGAGGAAAGACGCAGCCTGGGATATAGGCTTGAAAGGATGGTTCAGAAGTCAGCATGTGACAAGAGAGGAAGAGGAGGTGGGAGTCACACTGTCCACCAGGGGGAACAATACACCCCAGGGATTTCTTTTAAAAAATCAAACACAAAAGACATCAGATAAGGATGGTCTGGGGAAACAGAAGAAGAAGAAGCTAAAGAACATTTTGGGATCTATTTGCTTCCCAACATTGATGTAGCTAGGAAATTGTCAACAAAAATATATAAGGCAGACAAATGAAAAATCAGACATCATTTCAGAGACAAAGCAACTTGGCCCCACCTAATCCAGTTGAGTTCTGTGCCATAATTTCCTCTCTATTGTAATTAATATCATCATCCATATTTTGTTTGAGTATCTTAAGTGACGGAGAGCTCACTACCTTATAAGGCAGCGTATTCTACTTTGGAGCAATTATCATTATAAAGTCTACATATCAGGGACAGCTAACTAGAGAACTTGAATAAAAAATCAGCCCTGAAGAAGGGGGGCCTGAGTTCAAATGTGACCTCAGATTTGTTACATACATGTGCTAACAAGTCACTTAATCCCAATTATCTTGCCAAAATAAAAACTGAACATCAGGCCTCAAATGATGTCTTTGCATTGCCCATCCTTTTACTCTTGGTTCTGCCTTCTGAAACCTGAAAGAACAAAACTCTTTCCTTTTCCACACTGGTGGCCCTTGAGACGTGGAGCATCTCTCAGAGCCATTCAGAACCATTCTCTATCCCCTTGGCCCCAAATCTTGACTACAAGTTAAATGCCTTTGATTCATTCCTTCATTCACTCCCCATATAACATGATCTCGAGGCTTTTCACCATTCTGTATGCACTTCTCTGGACTTCTGTACTTCATGATGAATGTTGTTCATTCCCAGAACTGAACTCAGTACCTCTAATAAAGCCAGGCCATAGAGACTTTCACTTGCCCCTTCCTGGGCAATGCACCTTTGCCTTGGCACTGCCAGGGTCACATCTTATATGTCTTCAGATTTATAGGCTTTGTTTCTATGTCATGAAATCCAAATTCTTCCCAAAATGCTTTGCTGCAAATATCACACAATAGACTTAGCTCTTAATGTCCTAAGAAACTAAGACTCCAAGTTGTATCAGAGATTTCATGTCACCTGCACCAAGGTGATTAGATCAGATTAGAACTCACAATTCTAATCTCTATCCCAACAGTAGTTGACTAAAATTGACTTCATAAGCTATTAAAATCCTCACATCTTAATCAAATAAACAGCTGCTCCATCACACTTCTCCCATCCTGTGTTTATGAGGGTAATCCATTCATTTATTTCTAGTATGCCTTATTTTATGATTTGTCCCAAGATTGTAGTTAAATTCTTAACAGGGGCAAAGGACAGGGGTGTGATGGAGTGCTGGAGAAGCATGACTGTATCAACCAAAGTAGACATTTTGCATCATCTGTGAATGTCATAAGTTTACCGTCTTTATCCTAATCATTGCAAACAATTTTGAAAGCACAGTGTCAAATACAGATCCCTGTGGCACTCTAGTAGGGATCTCATTCCCTGCTGGCATGGAAGCATTAGTGATTACTCTTTGGAACTGAACAGTCAACAAGTTCTACATCTTCCTAGCTTGCTTATATTCTTCACTATGAAGATATCTTTTGTACAAGGTTGGCTGTAGAGACTGTCAAATGTTTTGCAGAAATCTGAGGAACCATGCACAGCACTGAGCTACTCTGCCATGAAAGGGACTCAGTGCAGTCTGACCTGATCCATTTTGGGGTCCAGCCATGTTGCCTCTTCACCATTACTGCTCTTTTTCCAAGAGGGGCACCATCTCTTTAAGAGCAGGTACCAAACCTAACGTGTGGGAGAATGAGTCTGTCTGGTATATTCTTACTTATTACAACGATTGTTTTCTCTCTTTTTATCCCATTAAGTGGCAGTGAAGAAGTAGGGTTATTAGTATCACCCCGTAAAAAAAGAAAAAAAAAAAAGAAAAGAAAAGGTCATTGAAGAAAATGTTTTCATTGCATAGAAAAAAGTTCAGAATAATAAAATAGCTTTGAAATGTATATATTGAATCTATTATGTACTTTGAAAAAGCATGAACTATGATATAATTTAGTTTAACAGTAATGATAATTTTAATAATATTAAATTTAGTTTAAGAACAAGATATGATAAGTTGACATTTTAGATGTCATTTTTACATTATATTTTATATGGAAATGGTCTTTTTAAATTGGTGCTAATTCATGAAGAAGATCCAACTCACTTCCAGTTGATCAATGATAGACAGAAACAACTACACCCAGAGAAGGAACACTGGGAAGTGAATGTAAATTGTTAGCACTACTATCTATCTACCCAGGTTCCTTATACCTTCGGAAGCTAATACTTAATGTGCAACAAGAAAATGGTATTTACACACATATATTGTATCTAGGTTATATTGTAACATATGTAAAATGTATGGGATTGCCTGTCATCTAGGGGAGGGAGTAGAGGGAGGGAGGGGATAATTTGGAAAAATGAATACAAGGGATAATAATATTTAAAAAATTACTCATGTATATATACTGTGAAAAAAATATAAATAAAAGGAAATAAAGAAATAAATAAAATAAATTGGTGTTAATTTCAGAATTTTAAATAAGTATATAAATTTGAATAATTTATATAAATACATATATATATATATTATATATATATACATATGTGTAAATTTCTAAATTTAGAATTTTACATAAGTTTAAGAGCTAGCTTTCTGCAGGATCTCAGGGCCAGCCCGAGTCCTTGGTCTTACTGGAAGAGGCAGAAGAGCCACCTAAGATGGTCAAAGATAGAGTGTCTCTCTTCCAGACCTTTTTAGCTCTTATATGTCCTATGTATGTATGAACTAGAGAATCATTGCATCACCATTCTGAGTATTAAGTATATATGTGAACTAGAGAACCATCATCTCATCAATTCCACTGAGTTTCAAGTATATACAAGTGTATATGAATATGTATATATGTATTGTGTGAGTGTATATGCAATCTCCTGTATTGATCTATCCTATAGAATTGTAGTTCATTGGATCAGTTAATCCTACAAAACCTGTTCTCCCCAAATTCAGGGTTCACATCTGACCATTCCCATCTTCTTTTCTATCACAAATTTAAGGTGAGATGGTGATTAATCTTGCTTGACCTAAGTTTGGGTCATTCCATTCTAGAAACCAGTTCTCCCTTCTTGGAGAGTCATTTCCCATTAGCCATCCCCTTTCATGAATTAAGAGAAAAAGTCTATTCTGGAAATTATACTTTGTCAATGAAACCTTGTTATATGCCTCAACATGGTAATTAGGTATCTTCCTTCATGGAAAGTTTAGGAAATCGACAATGTTGATTGTCAGAGCCCAGCCAGTGCTAATCTAAAAAGGAAATAATAGAGGCAAAATTTTGTTCAAAATTTTGTTGATGATGAAAATGTCCATTTGTTCATTTTGTCCTAGAATTCCTTGACTTCACTTCTCTGACTTTCTGCTTCACAAATGACGCGATCGATATGATTCATTTTACAATGGATAAATACATAGAAAGAAAAATGAATTATTTTGCACACACACACACACACACACACACACACACACACACACACACACAAAGATTCTCCCACAAAGAAAATTGGAGAAAAGTTCTTAGCTTGCAGACAATAGCAGATTGTTTCCCCTTCCGCCTTCAGGTGTGCTCTCTGGGGTGAGCTTTCCCACCAACATCCATCAGGAGAGTCTTGAAATATCAGGAAGTACCTGATAAAAGCAGAGAATGTCAAGCATTATTTTAGCACTGCAGATACCATTCTCATCATAGCCAAAGGGATGTTCTGTCCATAAGGTCCATGGACCAGAGATCCCTGTATTTCAGGGAAAATAATGTAATAGCAGCCACTATACATGCCACACATTGTGCTGGTTGAACACAACTAGGAAAGAACCCAAAAGGAACCATTTGTAGCTCCAAATTTAATCCAGTAGAGATATGCCTCCTGCAGAATTCCAGATGTGCAGAAATGAAAAATGAGGGCCCTGGCTCACTCTAGAGAGGGAGTTCATCATCCCTGCTGGCGGACCCCAAGCCTCAAATGTAATGGTTTTTCAGGCTGCAGTTACTGTGATGTTTCTGGCATGATGTGATCTTAAGGAAGAATTTTTTTGCAATCTCCCACTTCCTTTTTGAGATGTCCATGAGCCATCTCTATGATAGTATTTTCTAGAATTTTGCCAGAGATCAAAGTCCACCCCATTAGCTGATTGTTTGCAGACCTTGTTCTCTTCCCTTTTCTAAACAAATAAAATAAATGGGACATTTGCCTTTTCCCCACTCTGACACCCTTCTCTTCTCCATGGTCTTTCAGATAGCCCTGACTGTAGAGTAGTGTAAGTAAATCTAAGGTGCATGAATACATAAAGGCAAGGGGACAGCAAGACAAGATGAGAGAACAGCTGATAATCTGAGAGATCTTCTGGTTCTCTGGTCCTCACCTTGTGGATGTGATTCTTTGTCACTCTCTGATTGGCTAAAGCCCTATACAATTCAGAGGGGCCAACCACTCAGATGCCCTTCTTAAAGTCCTCTCTATATTCTGGACTCTGAACAACCCCAGGAAAATTGCCTAAGGATCTTAATATTTGGTTTCCTTCCTTTGTGAAGAGTCTTCTCCATGAGATAAGAAGGCTAGAAACTCTTACTTACTATTTAAAGAGATCAGATAAACAAAGGGCCTCCCAAAAAGCAAACTCTTTTATAAGAGGAGTTGTTCTGATGAGCTCTAATTGGTCTGTAATTTTAAAGGTCTTGTCTCTGTGGGCAGCAACCTGCACAATAGACTGTTTTGTACTTGGTATCAGGTCCAACTCTCACACCTAATACCTGCGTGACCACAGATAAATGACTTAATTTCTCTTGGGCTCATTTTATTCATCTACTAACTAGGGATAATAACGTCTCTGTCACAGTAGTTATTTCCTGCACTGATACAATAATTACTTAATTCTCAGGAGAAACTCTGAGGGATATAAGTAAAGAACTGTATTGTGGGAAGGGGCAGGGAACAGGTCATTCCCATTATGAAATCCAAGGACAACCAATCGAATGCGCTAATAAGTTTCAAGTGATGTCAAAACAAAAAGAAAGAAAGAAAGAAAGAAAGAAAGAAAGAAAGAAAGAAAGAAAGAAAGAAAGAAAGAAAGAAAGAAAGAAAGAAAGAAAGAAAGAAAGAGAGAGAGAGAGAGAGAGAGAGAGAGAGAGAGAGAGAAAGAAAGAAAGAAAGAAAGAAAGAAAGAAAGAAAGAAAGAAAGAAAGAAAGAAAGAAAGAAAGAAAGAAAGAAAGAAAGAAAGAAAGAAAGAAAGAAAGAAAGAAAGAAAGAAAGAAAGAAAGAAAGAAAGAAAGAAAGAAAGAAAGGGCTAAGAAGATGTTGGGTGAACTCCCTGTGGCAAATGTGTGGGTGGATATAGGTTCACATCTCCAGGATGGGCAGACATAGAGGGACTGTGATCTAATTATTGAAATGAACTCATGTGATCCCAGAACTATAGGTGCATTGGAGCATATGACTCATAGGTTTGGTGTCAATCCGTCAATCTATAAGCATTTATCAAGCACCTACTATATACTTAGCACTGTTTTAGAAGTGAGGGATGCATACAAACACACATTCCCACATACATACATACAAATGATGCTCTCAAGGAGCTTGTATTCTCTCAGGGATAATTATAAAATCTGAAGAGCTCTAAAATGTCTCTTATTACTACATAAAAATACCAGATTTCAAATCTAACTAATCAAACACTATTCTAATGTAGAATTTTAACTACTCAGAGAGATGCCTGATACCTAGAATTCCCAAACATCTCTCCCTTTCCTTCTCTGGAGGCATTTTAAAATGATGCTTTAAAAAAAATAAGAATCTGGGAATAACTAAAGCAGAAAGGGGATAAGTATTTATTAAATATGCACTATTTGTCAAACACTGTACTAAATGCTTTATAAATATCATCTCATTTCATCCTCACAACCATCCTTGGAGACTGATACTATTTTGATTCCCATTTTACAGTTAAGGAAACTGAGGCAGATAGGGAAGTAAGTGATTTCTCAGGGTCACACCATTAGTAGGTGTCTGAGACTGGATTTAAACTCAAGTATTCCTGATTGCAGACCTAAAATTCCCTCCTCTAGCTGTCTCAGGAAAACAAAAATAAATTAACAAAATTAAATAATGTCAATTCCAAGGACTTCAACTGGATTCAAGACCAATATTAACCCTGTTCATGACCATGCTCACATGAAATTTAACAGAAGGTAGTTGGTGCAGTGCGTAGAGCACTGGATCTGAAGTTAGAAACACAAGTTCAAATCTGACCACAGTCACTTACTTGCTCTGCAATGCTGGCCAAGTCAGTTCACCTTTGCTTACCTTCATTTCCTCAACTGTAAAATGGGGATTGTAATAGTACATATCTCCAAGCATTATTTTAATTGAGAACCAAATGAGATACCATTTGTAAAGCAATATATAAATGCTCAGTATTACTATCCCCCTCTTCATTCTTGTTGTTATTATTGTTAAATATTACTGTTGTTACATGGACTTCCTGAAGATCATAACGTCTTTGATACAAAAACTCAATAAGACTTTAGAGACTTCATAATCTTACCCCAAATTTTGCAGGTGAAAAAAGTGAAACACTTTCAATTCAACTGCCTTGTCTAAGCTCACACAGACAGGGTCCAAAGCAGAACTTTGCCTCCAGGCCTCCTCTGTCACACAATCCCTGTACACTCTGAGATAGTGCCAACTGATCCCGAGTGGGATGAAATGGAGGCCTTGGGAGCTCACCGAAGGCAGGAGATCGAGGCTCCAATGGTGCCTTTCACAATAGACCAGAAAATGGGCCAAAACATTTCCCCCTGGTACACAGCAGCTAACACCAAGCCAGCCAATATTTTGAGGAGGATATTGTTGGGTACTGCTTTCTCAAAGCCTGGCACCAGCTCAACTGAGGATTGTGCCCACCCTGTTGTCACACAAATAATATTTAAAATGAAAATTGAATTGGCAGGGTTTCATATTTGGTAGGGAGGAACAGGGCCATTCTAGGATGGTGGGGAACAATAACAAAACAACACTCAGAGCTGAGACCACCATTTTCTCAGAGCAATCTCTTCTCTGCTACTGTCTCCCGAATGTTGTCTTCAAGATCTAACTCCAGTCCCACTTTCTCTACAAGTATCTTTCCCACTGGATTGCAAACTCCCTTTGGGCAAGAACCATTTTTGTTCTTTTTGCATCCACATCAAATCCCTTTTCTTCAGTTTGCCTTAGTTTTCTCAGTTGTAAAATGGAGATTAAAAATAGCACCTCTCTTCTAGACTTGTTATGAAGATTAAATGAGATAATATTTGTAAAACACTTTGCAAGCTAGATATCATCATCATCATCATCATCATCATCATCATCACTCACAGCATGTAATCAATGCTTAGAATAAAATAAAAGATAGGAATAGGGTCTATTCCCATAATTTCATTGATTAAGGGAATCCCAATGAAAAAGCTCCCTCTACCAAAGTAGATTGACACGTTCTCTGCAAGTATGTTTTAGAAAGTTGCCTCAAGCCCTGAAAGATTATTTGTCTCATGTCACAAATATACCTGTAAGTGTGTTATAAGCGGGGAGATTTGAACCCAGACCTTCCAGATTTAAAGGCCAAATCTCCAAACACTATATTCATCTATATAAATAGATCCATAGATTTATCTCTGGATGTAACATCAGAGGATATTTTGTTTTGCTCTCTTATTTTCCAGAAAAGGAAACTGAGGCCCAGAGAGGTAATGACTTGTCTGTCATATGGGCAGAATATGCTAAAGGTGGGATTTGAACCCAGGTGCTCCAAGTTCGGCTCCAATATTCCTTTACCCTTCCACTCTAGCTCTTTCAGATTTTGTGTACTGATCTTCTTGGTACCTTTGCATTGCAGAGGTCCAAAGCAAGACTGCACTGAAGTCAGCTTGAATGGGCTCACAAAAGCCAATTGTTAAATTGGCTGTGGGACTATTTACACCTTAGAAAATGACAAATAGTGTCAAGATTTAATTATTTAATTTATTTTAAAATAAATAAATAAATATTTTATTTTATTTTTTTCAGATTTTGTGTACTGATCTTCTTGGTACCTTTGCATTGCAGAGGTCCAAAGCAAGACTGCACTGAAGTCAGCTTGAATGGGCTCACAAAAGCCAATTGTTAAATTGGCTGTGGGACTATTTACACCTTAGAAAATGACAAATAGTGTCAAGATTTAATTATTTAATTTATTTTAAAATAAATAAATAAATATTTTATTTTATTTTTTTCAGATTTTGTGTACTGATCTTCTTGGTACCTTTGCATTGCAGAGGTCCAAAGCAAGACTGCACTGAAGTCAGCTTGAATGGGCTCACAAAAGCCAATTGTTAAATTGGCTGTGGGACTATTTACACCTTAGAAAATGACAAATAGTGTCAAGATTTAATTATTTAATTTATTTTAAAATAAATAAATAAATATTTTATTTTATTTTTTTCAGATTTTGTGTACTGATCTTCTTGGTACCTTTGCATTGCAGAGGTCCAAAGCAAGACTGTACTGAAGTCAGCGTGAATGGGTTCACAAAAGCCAATTGTTAAATTGACTGTGGGACTATTTACACCTTAGAAAATGACAAATGATGTCAAGATTTAATTTATTTTAAAATAAATAAATAATTAATTTTTTTTGTAAAAGTTTTAAAAAGTGATAGAGGTATTATTATTAATGAAAGTAGACTTAAAAGTGAATTGCATACATGTTTGCCCCTGAGAGCCACTTGTTCATCACACTCCTAGTCCAAAGAGCCTATGACTCCCAACTTGCAATTCCATGCATTAATTCTTTCTGCAATATCCTTGACGATATGTGCTTGAACACTTCTGGGAATAAGGGACCTTGTCACCTTAAAACAAAACAAAACAAAACAAAACTGTTAATTCACTAAAGTACAAAATCTCTGTCAAGAAAGATTTCAGAGACCACTGAGTTCAACTTATATTTGAAAAAAACATCTATTTCAAATAGAATACAAACTCTCTGAAGGCAAGGACTGGTGCCTGATCTCTCTGTATCCTCAGCACCTGACCCAAAATAGTTCCTTAGAAACTACTTATTGGATTAAATTGAATACCAGCGAAATAAAGCAAAATTTATATCAAGATCTTAAGTTTATGTTTGGACATGTATACATATATTGTATTTAACTTATACTTTAACATATGTAACATGTATTGGTCAACCTGCCATCTGGGGGAAGGGGTGGGGGGAAGGAGGGGAAAAGTTGGAACAAAACGTTTTGCAATTGTCGATGCTGAAAAATTACCCATCCATATATCTTGTAAATAAAAAGCTATAATAAAAGAATAAAATAAAAAAGATCTTAAGTTTATATACAGATCTACTACTACCTGCCTTCTTTACAAATCAAACATAAAGATACACTAATATAAAGTAGATAGAATGAATTGGAACACTAGAATGCACCCTATTATTGAGCCCCTCTAGGCCCATTTTTTCTCTGGTTTACATGTACTCCACATCTGCTTTGATCCTTCTTTGGCTCTACCTGTGGATCCCACAGAACAGTACCCAAGCCTCTTATTTAATACTGGCAGGTTAACTGCTTGGTTCAGTGCTAATTCACAATTTGAATTGTTCACATTCTCTTCTTTTCGTTTTATCAAAAACGTTTCTCAATGTTCGGAAGTCACTCTCACTATGTGACAAAACGATGCTGTAGATTGATGCATTTTCAAGCATTCTCAGTAAATATTAAAATCAATCGTGATTTTTTTAAAAAGAAAGTTACACTATCTTAGTGTATGTTATAATATCTACTTGATTCCATTGGTATATTTATAATCCAAGATGCCATTAAAATGATCAGCTTAGTGGCTTTGAAATGCATGGGTGGAAGTCAAGGAAAAAATCACGTATGTTTTGATTGGAGTTTGTCTAAAATTTTCTGGGCACAAAAAAACCCCATGAATTTGAAGAAAGGGGAATTAACATGAAGACCATTGCAGACTGCATGCAGATTTGGAATGAAGTCATCTTGAAATTGCTTACAAAATTGCTCTAACAGTGTTTGTGGAACAATTGATCTCAATGAACAAGAGCAGTTATGGACGAGAAATCCTGGAGTTGTTTTCTGCCTGCCGCTGCGGCTTCCCGAGCCTTTGTGTGAGCTCGCCAAGACACTTCCACCTGGCTTTTCAGAGCAATCTTAGGAGCGCTGGCAGACATCCGAGCTGCCTGTGTGAAGACTCGGGAATCAGATTTACCCCACAAATTCTGAAGCCATTTTATGATCAACAATACCTCAGTGTCCCTGTCCGTGTGTACCCAGGGATGTTTCCGTCATTGTGCATTTATTAAGTATTTACTGTGAGCCAGCCGTGCCAACTGTATTGATGGTGAAGGATGTCAGGAGCCCATCCAGTCAGCTAGCTGATGGTTATTAACATTTAAAATGGAAGTATTTAATATGTGTCTCATATATTTATCAGCAATAGAACTATAAAGAAATCGCTTCACTTCTCTTAGTCTCAATTCCTCATCTGCAAAATGGGAATAATTCCAATATTTATCTCACATGAGGTTTAAGGGACATAATGTATGGAAAGTATTTGGCAAATTTTATAGGTAGTATCGAATATTATTTCCTTGGTATCAATAACTCTTGATGAAGAGCTTCCCTCTTTAAGTACAAACTTGTACTTCTTTTCCCACTTATACCATGAAAGAACTGCCTAGAACATGGAGATAGACATTAAGTGACTTATCCAGGACCACACAGTAGCCTGTGTCTGAGTCAGGACCCGAACTCAGCCTTTTGGTTTCCTTCCCCCATGACCCACTGCCTCCCTCTGTTCCTTGTGCTTAATACTGTGTTGAGAGGCTTGTAAGAAATCTTGATGAATCTTACTCTGTGTGGATAAACCGGATGAGTGATGTAGAGTACGTTAATGGCGGCAATATTTCACCCATTCACTCTTTCAGACTTCTGGTCAGTGGGTCTTAGTCTCATAGTCCAAAGAAGAATCTGAACATTTATGGACCAGCCCTTGTCCAGTCCCTATCTTACTCCCCTTTAATAATGGAAAGCACGGGAAAATAAAGGGGGGGGGGATGGAGTGGAAGTTAACTTGCAGAAGGACTCTGGGAGTTTTCCGGATTTTGATGGCCTGCCCAGCGCCCTCTCCAGCTGTGCTTGGTCTGCTTTCCCCAGCAGCTGTGCTCTCTGATGTTAGCTTATTGATGGATCTCAGAAACTCTCTAAATTGTCTAATTTGTCTAATCAGAAAAGGAACACACTGAGAGGACTGCTTGATTAGCTGTCTCATGGAGATGGCGATGGGAGTGAAATCAGAAAGCTGCCAATGGCCTTGGCGAGGCCCTAATGTAGCCTGCACCTGATCAAGAATCTCTTCTATGCCATGGTCAAAAAGCAAGAAGGAAAAGCTTTGTCTTACCAAAAAGACAGTAATGGATAGTTTCCACTCCTGACTTATAACTCTTAAACTGATTTTGGACTGGACATCCACACTGGCTTCTGCCAACACTAAGCACTGAGCCCTTATTGATTGATCCCCTTGCTTCCCACATTTCTTTTCAGGGGTCATTTGGAGGCCTCTGGGAAGAAGGACCCCACTGCTTCCTCAAATACCAAGGAGAGTTCTATGTCCTTGGTTCAAGACTGACGTCAATAAAGAGACAGAAAAAAACAAAGTTTGGTGGCTTCTGGGGGAAGTTGAAAAGCAGAGCTGGTGGTGTAGATGAGGTTACAACAGGAGACTGTTGTGAGAATGAGAATTGTGGTGACGTGGGTAATACTTGACAGTGACATTTGTCATATTTGAAAGAATTCCCAAAACTTCTGGAAGTCTCCATTAAACTTCCAGGAAGCACAAAAGCTTCTGGGTAGTTTAGGAGTTGTGATGGATGAGAATATGAAATCTTGGGGGAAAGTCTTTATTATCAAAAATTCCCAGTCCTTACCAGACTATATGCTACAAAGCCTAGCCAGACGCAGTTCAAGTCATCAAACATTTATTTCGTAGCTAATTTGTCCCAGATATTGAGCTGGGATACTGACATGGAGCAGAAACTACCTTCGCCCTTTAGGAAACTTACAATCCATTGGGGCAGGAGCTACCAACATATACTGAAGTGAATATAAAGTTTATGTGACATGAGATAAGCTCTCTGTATCCTCTAGTCTCCCGCAGTTCTGTCTTTACTGAAAGTCAGCCCTTCTCTTCTCCATTTCTGAATGGAGTCCAAATTGTGCTGACTGGGTAGATGACCAATTTGTATTATTGATTTCCAATTGGGCCTTCACTACAGCAAAGCGGTACCTTTATTCCTCTATAATTGATTCCCTATTATCTCACTCAACTCACAAATTATTCTGAACTTTCACTAAAACTTTCCACACTCCTTGTCTCACCTGAGTCAGTCAATCAATTAGCATCTATCAAGTGCCTACAATATGTCAAGCACTGTGCTAAATGCTGTGGGCACAAAGAAAGATTTAAAAAAAAAAAGGAAATAAAAATAGTCTCTTTCCAAAGAATTCATAATGGATTCTTGCTGCTGACTTTACTGAGAAAATTCAGGCCTAGGATATGAGTTTGCCCTTTCCCTTTATGTTTTATCTAGGAAACAATTGACACCATCCCACTTTTTTTTTCCTTTCCCCAGTCACTATTAATGCTATGAATCTTCTACCCAAGGCCTGTTCCTCTCCAATTGCCTATGATCCCATCTCTCATTTTCCCTCAAAAATTGTCATCCCAATCATCTGCTACCATCTCTGCACATTTCCTGGTTCTTTTCTCTCTTCAAACATATTCAAATATCTCCTATCCTAAAAATAGGTAACAAAAATCATTTCATTAGATACTGCCATCCCCTCAAAGTATCATTCGGTATCTGTATCTTATTATTAACCAAATTTCTAGGAAAAAATATTCTTTTCTTAGGGTCTCCATTACATTGGTTCTCAGCCACTTCTTAACCCTTAACCTTTTAGACTCTGACTTCATCATTTCAGGGATACTGTCTTATCCTGACTCTGGCTAATTCTGAGGTCTCTAGGGAACTAACCTGGACTTCACCTCCCAAACAGCTTCCAAGATGAATTTCCTTAAGCACCAATCTGATCCCATGACTCACTTCCTAATACCTCTAGGACCAAATATAAATGTCTGTTTAATTTTTTAAATTGTTTAATTTTTTCTGGTTACACATGTATATTAACTTTTTTCAATATACATTTCCTTATGAACGATGTTGGGAGAGAAAAATCATAACAAAAGAGAAAAACCATGAGAAAGAAAAAACAAAAAGGAAGTGAACATAGCATATATTGATTTACATTCATTCTCCATAATTTGTTTTCTGGATACAGATGGTGTTTTCTAGCCAAAGTTTATTGGGATTGTCTTGGGTCACTGAACTAATGAGATGAACTACATCTTTTATACTTGATCATTGCACATTCTTGCCATTATTGTGTACAATATATTCCTGGTTCGGCTTGTTTTGCTCAGCATCAGTCTAAGTTTTAAAGATAATATGCCTTGCCCCACTCTCCTATCTTTCTAGAATTGCTGATCATTGCTTACCTGCCTAATATCTGTGATTCAATCAAACTGGCCTTCTCTCTGTTATCAAGCACATTATCTCTCTTCTCTTATCTCCATTCATTTGAATTTGCTCTAACCAAGGTCTGAAATGAGCTTCTTCCTCCAATCTGACTCAGGATCTCTATCTTCTTATGAGGTTCAGCCACTTCCTAAGTGAAGTTTTGCCTGATCCCTAGTGCCCTTTCTCCCAAATTACCTTGTATTTATTTAGCTTGCATGTATTTGCTTTTTGAGAATGAAGAACAATCATGCATTTCCGATTCTTCTCTTTATAGTTATCTGCAATGTCTGTGTTTATACATATATAAAGGGCTTATGTAAGTTCCTTGTGATAGGGATTATTTCAATCATTATGTTTTTTATCTATTAGAATAGCAGATACTCAATACATGTTTGGTGATTGATTGACTCATTGATAGCTTTCCACATTTTCATTTACTTAGTTTTAGTGTTTTGAAGGTAATACAGGGCATTGTACATCTGAACCGCAAAACTCAACTCCTGATCTCAACTGCATATCCATTCTGCCCTCCCCACCATCTCACAGGCCCAAGTTATATAGGAAGAAATCAACAAATTCAAAATTGACCTAAAATTCTAGTGATTACTTAGTACCTTTCTGACCACACTGAATCAGATATAAACATTTCTAATTTGAATTTGTGTCATAGATCTGCTTTTCCAATAAAAAATAAAAACAATTGGAGGATGCAGTATTAGTATTAGATAATACAACCCCAGTATGTGAGAAACCATTTTATTTACAAAAGAGTCCCTAGCCATTAAAATTCAGACAAAACTTTCAAAATGATTATCATCTATTTAAATGAACAAACCTTGAAACTGTATCATATAACCTGAATTATTGGACAATAAGAATTTTCTTTATTTTTCTCTGAAGCTTTTTCTTGATTTTTAAAGAAATTCCCAAATTCATAGACAAGATTCACAGAATTATATTACCATGGAAGCCCAGGCATCCCTAAACATGAGTGATAAAGGCATATCTTCACTTAAGTTAAATCTTTCCACTCACAAATAATTTGCAAATATAAAAGAAGAGACATGTACCTGTTAAAAGCTAATCATCATTGCTCATTTTTTTAATATAGGAATTGCAACAGGTCAATCTATTTCAGATTTTTGAGAGCTGAGAAAAAGGAAGAAAGAGAAGATGTGAATAGAAAAAAAGAAAGATATGAAAACAGAAAGAGAAAAGATAATTAAAAAGATGAGAATAGGGAAGAAAGAAAAGGAGAACAAAAAGAAGTGAGGGGAGAGACAAGAGGTAAGAAAAAATGAATAAGGGGAAAAAAAGAGATATGAGAGAAGAAAAGGAAGAAAAATAATGATAGAAAAGAGATAAAAAGAGTGGAAGGGAGGAAGGGGAAAAAGGAAGGAAGGAAGGAAGGAAGGAAGGAAGGAAGGAAGGAAGAAAGAAAGAAAGAAAGAAAGAAAGAAAGAAAGAAAGAAAGAAAGAAAGAAAGAAAGAAAGAAAGAAAGAAAGAAAGAAAGAAAGAAAGAAAGAAAGAAAGAAAGAAAGAAAGAAAGAAAGAAAGAAAGAAAGAAAGAAAGAAAGAAAGAAAGAAAGAAAGAAAGAAAGAAAGAAAGAAAGAAAAGAAAGAAAAGAAAGAAAGAAAGAAAGAAAGAAAGAAAGAAAGAAAGAAAGAAAGAAAGAAAGAAAGAAAGAGAAAGAAAGAAAGAAAGAAAGAAAGAAAGAAAGAAAGAAAGAAAGAAAGAAGGGAGGGAGGGAGGGAGGGAGGGAGGGAGGGAGGGAGAAAGAAAGAAAGAAAGAAAGAAAGAAAGAAAGAAAGAAAGAAAGAAAGAAAGAAAGAAAGAAAGAAAGAAAGAAAGAAAGAAAGAAAGGAAGGAAGGAAGGAAGGAAGGAAGGAAGGAAGGAAGGAAGGAAGGAAGGAAGGAAGGAAGGAAGGAAGGAAGGAAGGAAGGAAGGAAGGAAGGAAGGAAGGAAGGAAAAGGAAAGAGGGAAGGAAAGAAGGAAGGAAGGAGGGAATGAAGGAAGAAGGAAGAGCAAAGAGATACAAAAGATAAGAGAGAGAGCAGGGAGAAGAAAGACAGAACAGAAAAAAGAGGAAAAGGAATACAATGGAATGGTATAAGATGAAACAGTCACATATAGATAAGATACTTCTTTGTTATTTTCCATGAGTTCAAGTAATTGTTTTAAATTCAGTTGTTGCCAGATATAGAAATGGGAGGAAGAAGAGAACTGGCAGATTCTCTTTAAGATTCAATTGTTCTTGTTTTCCCCAAGTCAGATGGGTTCCTACTATTAGGAGCCTCTGTTAGCCAGGGGAGCTGTCTTGCTGGCTTTGCTCTTCTCTTCCTCCTTATCACAGGACATACACTAATGTGATAATGTCATCAAAGAAGAACTTGTGGTTCTCTCTTCTCTGCTCTGAAAAGTCCATGAGCCTTGCTTCTTGCTCATTGTCCATATATCCTTCAGTGAAATGGTTAAGAATGCATGTTCGTAATTATTTTTCTCTTTTTTGGTAAGGGAGAAAGAATACAAATGTGCAACAATATGCAAACTGTCACATTCCATTAATGTGATGGTTAGTTTTGCCCAACAGCCCTTATTTTTTTATTCTTTGTAACAAAAATATAAATAATGAAATTATGTTTTTATTCTTTTGTTATTGTTTCTCTGTGGAGGGGTGGGAGAGAGTTATGATGGGAAATGAAAGTGATTCAGAAACAATACAGTGTAGTAGTTTCTAAAAGATTGCACAATTCCTGCTATCATGGATTTATTCCATTGTCAGTGGAGAAGGGTAATTGTCAAACCTCCATCAAAGCTTTCCTTTGGGCTTTCAGGGAATACAAACCAGCTTGGCCAGACAAGGACAGCAAGCTTTTTTTTTTTGTTTTTATTTTTTGAGACAAATTATTTGAGGGATGGCAAACTCTTGACATCATAGATTTCTTTTGTTTGTTTCAAGGATGAATCACTCTGTTCCATTTTCCTTTGAACTCCTCCAAAGTACCTGGTTTAAAAAAAAAAAAAAAAAAAGCAGAGGGGGAAAAAAGATGTCACTGGTTCTTGCCTGATTTCCTGGTTTTTCCTCTTGTTTTGGTGCTTGCTTTGTTAAGAAAAGAGAGAGGATGTTGACCATTCCACTTTGGATGTTCTGATAGACATTTTGACATGTTTTGCTCCCTGTTGATTGGGGGAGGGGCGGGGGTTGAACTCAGATTTGACCTTGAGTAAAAAAGCTTGATCACCAAAGAGAAGCTAGAGATCTCCTAAATGGCAACGTTTATGAAGACAGAAGATTCTTAAATAAATGTAAGCTTAGAATTATAAACAGTTCAGGCAAAAGATAAGAAGCAACTTGGGGAAATGCTCAATCAAATGTATTTGCAAAATCATTTCCTCATCAGTGACCCATTTCACTAACCCACAAGCATCTAACTCTTCCTTGTGGACATCATCTCCCTATCATACAATTGCCAATATAATTGAAAATGTTACCCTTGATCACACTCCCCTCCCACAATGAGAATTGCAAAATGGAATTAAAGAATAATGAAGTAGCAGAAGACATATGATTATTATGATCACTAAAGTCTTACTGGTGAAGGAAAAATCATGGTATAGATGGCAACTTTTTGCTGTTTTCTCCTCCTCCTCTTTTTTTTTTTTTGAGAGGGGGCCTGTATTTAAATTTTACATCTGAACCCTATTTTGATGTCACCTTGGATGATATCTCTGGGGCTCAGTTTTTGCCTCTATCTCTCAACCTCTATCCCTCCATATCTAAGTTCAGTAACTAAGAAAGGGCTGCCTTCCTCCTCTTTTACAATTATTGACCTCTCTGACATCTTTTAATTCCCAACTAAATTCTCCCTTTCTACATCTTTCTCAACTCCTCTTAATTTTGGTGCATTCCTTCTTTTAATTATGTCCTATTTATTAAGTATTTAGATTTCTTTGTATAATTATTTTACAAGTTCTCTTCCCCATTAGATCGTAAGCTCCTTGAGGGTAAGGACTATATTTTGTCTCTTTTCATGCCTCTAGCACTTACCACAATGCCTAGAATATAGGAGGTACTTAATAAATTTATATTAATTGATCTGTAAGATGAGGGGGTTGGTGTGGGTTAATTCTGAGATGCCTTCTAGCTATAATCTATCATCCTATGAATCTATGATCTCTGTCAGGAAAAAAAAAGAAAAAATCTTTACTAAAATGACAATATTGTTTCAAGAAAAATAAGTGAGAATATGAAAAATCCATTGGGTGTAAATCAAGACCTAATCCCAGTCACAGGCAGCTGTTAGCATCTGTTCTTCATTTCTTATAAAGTTTGTTCTCTTTTTTAATTTATATTCTATTCTTGAATCTCCCTTGACATATTATGTATTGGTAGGGTGACTGAGAAAGATTTTATGAGAGAGGCTATTTGGGAAAAAGCTCAAGAAATAATTGTACAAGGGTGGAGGTCCATTTAATTAATTAATAAAACACTCCATCCTATTTCATTTAAAATAACTAACAAAATGCTTAAGTTCTGATACCTTAACTCCCAGAAAATAATTCTATTGAATCAATCAATCAGTTAAAGTCATTTAACCAAAATTTAATAATCAGTCAATCTATTAGAGAAAGAGAAGTTCAATGATGAAAATGTCTCCGTAGTACAGTATCTCTGTATGGACAGAGGATTGATACTAGAAAGGGAGATGCAGTCATATACTCTATGGATTTTATAAAGTCACTAGTCAGTTTATAATTCAAATATTCACATTTAGAGGAAAAGGTTTAGTCAAAACCCTGAAAGAACTTATATATGTATATATATATATATATATATATATATACATATATATATATATATGTTTGTTGATCAGTTAATTGATTAGAAGTTATAAGCAAATACATTATCTCTCTAAGGGATGCCTTGGATTTTAAAAGAAGACTTTTAAAGTTGTAAAACTTAACTTAAGAAATTAATTTCAAATGGGTAATTTCCCAACATTTTGGTAAGCTGAAGGTGACAGTTTTTGAGTGGAAGTGAAGATGAAGGCTCTTCTTGGTATTCTAAAAACTGAATTCTTATCTAAATATTTTCATAGTCATAGAAGGGTCTCTTTTCTTCAATTAGTGTCAAAATTGTCTCTTAAAAATGATCATCTTCAAAGACAATAAACTGGAGCAATGTTTGCTGTTTGCGTGAATGTGTGTGTGTGTGTGTGTGTGTGTGTGTGTGTGTGATTTCTATGCTTTCCATAGACATGATTAATATAATAATTCTTGATGGACTTACTGAACTTAGAGCTGAATGGATTTTAAGCTATCTGAGGGAAGGAAGCCATGCCAGTTGCAGATTTGGGATGCCTTTCCCCCCATCATAGGGCCTGATGTAAAAAAGATCCCAAATAAATATTAATTGAATAAGTAAATGAATTAATTTATACTCAATAGTTTGTTGGTCAACATTTGCCAAATAATTAACCAATCCTGTTTAAAATATTGTGTCTAAAAATAAAATGTGTTTTAAATTTTAGTTTTCATATCTCAACTCTTTAGGCAATTTGCATTTAATCTGTAAACTCTCCTCCTATTTATCTCCAAGCAGAATGTGATGGCCTTATTGGATTCTTGCCCTCAATAAATGATTGTTAGATAAAATCTCTCTCTCTCTCTCTCTCTCTCTCTCTCTCTCTCTCTCTCTCTCTCTCTCTCTCTCTCTCTCTCTCAGTATCTCCATATCTCCATCTCTGTGTCTATCCCTTCTGTGTATACCCCTCCTCTCCTCCTCTCTCCCTCTATCTATCTGCCTCTCTCTGTATGTTTGTCTTGTCTGTCTGTCTGTATTATCTGAATTGTCTGCCTCTGTCTGTCTTTCTCTGTGTTCCCCCAGTCTGTTTCTCTCTTTCTGTCTCTATATCTGCATCTTTCTGTCTCTGTCTCTCTCTCTCAGTGTCCCCGATCACCCCTTTCCATTCTCTCTCTCTCTCTCTGTCTCCTCTCTCTCTCTCTCTCTCTCTCTCTCTCTCTCTCTCTCTCTCTCTCTCCCTCCCTCCCTCCCTCCCTCCCCCCCCTCTCTCTCTTTGTGTCTCTCCTTTAATACTAATGGGAAAGTAAGGATGAGAGTTAGCTTTTGGGGAGAACATAATCTTTGCCTTCTTGGACATTCTTAGTTTGAAATGATTAAAAGTCTTCCAAGAATCACCCAGAAAGGGAAGAAGGCCTGCAGGTTGGATAGAAGATAATGCCTGAGAAGGCAGAAGTGATATGCTGCTTCAGGAGCTCAAGGAAAAGTCAAAGCTAGCAGGCAGTACACAAGGCTGAACCCTTTACACTCCTTTACGAAAGATGATGCTTGAAATTTCTCATTATTTGGAGCAGTAAGATGGAGTATATGCAGAAATGTAGGACACAGGTTGAGGTGAATATGATAAAATGATTATCTAAAAATTAAAATTAAGGAGTAGGGAAGAAAAATGTACTAGGGGAAAAGGAAAGAGAGATGTAGAATGAGGTAAATTATTTCAAATAAAAGGGTGCAAAAGTGTTTTTACAGTGAAAAGTAAGATTGAGGATGCGGGAGAGAACTCTCATTGGAATTGTCTCAAAAAGGTAATAACATCTACAATCAATTGAGTATAGAAATCTATGTTGGCCTATAAGAAAATAGGGGACAAGAGAAAGGAGTATGGTCTATAGAAAAGAGGACACATTGAAAGAGGTGATAATCAGAAGCATAATACTTATGAAGATGGAAAGAGAGAAAGGAGAGAGAGCAGATAATTAGTGAGAAAATAGGGTGGAGGAAAATAATCAATAATCATAACTGAAAAAAAATTAGGCCCCACTTCTGAAATCCATGGAGAACTAAATCAACTTTATAAATGTAAGTGCTAATCCCCAATCAATAAGTGGGCAAAGGTTATAAACAGGCAGTTTTCAAAGTAATCAAATCTGTCTATCAAGAGTTATATGAAAATTTTCTTAAAGTCACTATTGATTAGACAAATGCAAATTGAAAGAACTGCTAGGTAGTATCCTGCACCTATTAGATTGACAAATGTGAAAGAAAAGGAAAATGACAAATGTTGGAAGGGATGTTGTTAAGACCCTCGATATCTTAGAATCAGCCGGAGTCAGGATAAGCAAAAGTCTTTATTCTTGGTCTTTTGGGGTTTCCATCAGGGGATTAGATATAAGAATCTCCACGTCCTTCCTCTCTCTCTACTGCCAAAGAATGATCCTGCTTCCCCTACTCCACCCTGTGCTCTCCTTTCCCCTTCTCTGTCCACACCCATAGATGGAGCCTGCCCAGAATAGTTGGGGAAGGTCATTCTCCAAGCATATGTTAATAGAGAATTGTCCAATTGGTAATTAGCCTTAAGTGATAGGTTATCTCAGTTAAGTGTATCTGCTCACTTCTAGCCCTTTACAGGATGTGGACAAAAATTAATACATATAATGCATTGTTGACGGAGTTGTGAACTGACCTAACCATTGTGCAGAGAGAACATGGGAAAATGTGTTCCAAAGGCTATAAAACCATGTGTACTCTTTAACTGGGCAATACTACTACTAAGCATGTAGAACAAAAACATTTTTAAAAGGAAAAGAACTTGTATGTACCAAAATATTTATAGCAACTATTTTAGTGGTGTCAAAGAATTGGAAATTGAGGGAATGAATATCAGTTGGGAACGGTTGAACAAGCTGTGGTATATGATTATGATAAAACACTTAAATTCTTTAAGAAATTATGATTTCAGAAATACCTGGTAAGATTTATGTGAACTGATACAAAGTGAAGTGAGCAGAAACAAATGAACATTATACCCAATAACAGCAATATTGTACGATGATCAGCTGTGAATACCTTAGATATTCTCAGCAATACAGTGATCCAAGAAAATTCCAAAGGATTTGTGGTGAAATGTTTTATTCATATTCAGAGAAATTTTCAGAGAAGCATATTGTTTTCTTTTTTTTGGAGGGGTGTCTGTGGCTTTCACAATATAACTCACATGGAAATAAGTTTTTCATCACTTTACATGTATATTCTATATCAAATTGCTTGCCATTTCAATTAGAGGTAGAGGAAGAAGGCAGGGCAAGTATTTGGAAAGCACAATTTTTTAAAAAAAAATGTTAAAATTTGATTTTTCATATAATTAGAGAAAAATTAAATATCAAATAAAAATGAAGTTCTAGGACTTATATCAACAACCCCAAGCTCTTTCCTGATGACCATTCCTTCAAATATGTTGTCTCCCCCACTGCAAAGACATAGATGTTCTGATTTATACTTATCGAATAATTAATTTTTCTCTGTAAGGACAGGTACTTCATTTGCTTTTGTATTTGTATCTCAAGTACTTTGCACTATCCTTGGCACACAATAAGCACTGAATGTATTCTTTTTCTTTCATCCAAATGTCTAGAAATCATCTGTTTAGAGATGACAATTGATCAGGAAAATGAGAGCTTACAAAGAGAACAGAACCCAAGAGAAAACTTTGATGTCTACCCAGTAAGGGGCCAAATAGGATGATCTACTGATCATATTGATAAAATATTAAAGGAAATTGAGTAGTGGAAAAATAAACATGAAATAAATAAGAGAATAGTATCAGTAAATGCAGAAAATAGGATCCAGTGGGTGAGTGCAGGCAGCAGTATTAAACACTGAAAAAGCATCCAAGTAAATGGATAAAGCTCTGGACTTGGAGTTAAGAAGACCTGAAATCAAATCTGGTACACAGTGGGCTTTTAATAAATGCTTATTCTATTTTTTTCTTATTTTCAAAATATATGCGATGGATAGCTTTCACCATTCACCCTTGTAAAACTTTGTATTCCAAATTATTTTTCTCCCTCCCTTTCTCCCAATCCCTCCCTTAGATTGCAAGTAACCTAACATGTTAAATAAATTAATTTATTTTATACATTTTTCAACAATTATCATTTACACAAGAAAAATCAGATCAAAAAGGAAAAATTAAGAAAGAAAACAAAAGGCAAGCAAACAAAAATGGTGAAAATACTATATTGGTATCCACATTTTATCTCCACAGTTCTTTCTTTGGATGCAGATGGCTCTCTCTATCACAAGTGCATTAGAATTGGCCTGAATCACCTCATTGTTAAAATGAGCCACATCTCTCAGACTTGATCATTACATCCCCTCCAACATTCCTGTCATCTTAGCCAATCTGACAGTTTTGTAATGGTACCTCAAAGTTTTCTTAATTTGCATTTCTTTAATCAGTAGTGATTTCGAACATTTTTTCATATTACTAGAAATGGTTTTAATTTCTTCATCTGAAAATTGCCTGTTCATAGCCTTTGACCATTTATCAATTGGTGAATGGGCTTGATTTCTTATACATTTGAATCAATTTTCTATATATTTAAAAAAATGAGGCCTTTATCAGAACCCTCAGATGTAAAGTTTTCCCCAGTTTTCTGCTTCCTTTCTGATCTTTTACATTGGTTTTCTTTGCATAAAAAAAAAAACAAAAAAACTTTTAAATGTAATATAATCAAAATTATCCATTTTGTTCTTTGGCCACAAATTCCTTCCTTCTCCATATATCTGAGATATAGATTCTTTTTTGTTCTTCTAATTTGCTTATAGTATCACTCTTTATGTATAAATCATGAGCCTATTTCAACCTTATTTTGGTATAGTGTGTTAGATTTTAGTCAATGCCTAGTTTCTGTCATACTCTTTTCCAATTTTCCCAGTAATTTTTGTCAAATAGTGAGTTCTTATCCCAGAAACTGAGGTCTTTAGGTTTTTTAAGCTATTTCTCAATACTATAGTCATTGACTATTGTGTCTCATGAACCTAAACTATTCCAGTTATCAATTACTTTACTTCTAAGCTAGTGCCAAATGGTTTTGATGACTGCTTTATAATATAGTTTTAGGTCTGGTATAACTAGACCACTTTCATTTGCATTTTTTTCATTAATTCCCTTGAAATCCTTGATCTTTGGTTCTTCCAGATGAACTTTGTTATTAATTTTTTCTATCTATCTTTGTAAAGTAATTTCTACTTGAAATTTGATTAGTATGGAACTGAATACAGTAGAATAAGTAGATTAATTTAGGTAGAATTGTCATTTTTATTTTATTAGCTCAGCCTACCCATGAGCACTTGATATACTTGCAGTTGTTTTGTTCTAACTTTATTTGGATGGAAAGTCTTTAGTAATTGTGTTCATATAGTTTCTGACCTTGCCTTGGCAGGTAGACTCCACAAAATTTTATATTATATAGTTATTTTAAGTGGAATTTCTCTTTATATCTCTTGCTGTTGGACTTCATTGGTAACATTTACAAATGTTGATGATTTATGTGGATTTAGTTTTTATCCTGCAGCTCTGCTAATGATGTTAATTCTTTCTAGTAAATTTTAGTTGATTCTTGAGAATTCTCTATGATTATCATCAGCAAAAAGTGAAAATTTTGTCTCCTCATTACCTATTTTAGTTGCTTTCAGTTTTTTCTTCTCTTCTTGCTAAAGCTAACATTTTCAATACAAAATTGAATAGTAATATTGATAGCAGGTAACCTTGTTTTACCCTTAATATTACTGGGAATGGTTCTAGTTTATCCCCATTACATATGATGCTTGCTGTTGGTTTTAAATATATACTACTGATCATTTTAACAAAAAATCCATTCATTCCTATTCTCTGTCTGTAGTGTTTTTTAATAGAAATGGGTGTTGGATTTTGTCAAATGGTTTTCTTCCATCTATTGAGATGATCATATGGTTTTTGTTAATTTGGTTATTGATATAGTCAATTATGCTAATAGTTTTTCTAATATTGAATCAGTCCTGAATTCCTGGTATAAATCCTACTTAGTCATGTCATGGTGTATTATTCTGAGGATAACTTGCTGTAACCACTTTGCTAATATTTTATTTAAGTTTTTTTGCATCAATATTCATTAGGGAAATTGATCTATAATATTTTTTCTCTGCTTTGACCTTATGTGGTTTACTACCTGTGTTAAACACCATACTTGTGTCATCATAATAGTAATTTGGTGTGACTCCTTTCATTAATTTTACAAATAGTTTGCATAGTATTGGAATTAATTATTATTTACATGTTTGGTAGAATTCACTTGTAAATCCATCTGGCCCTGGAGATTTTTTCTTAGGGAGTTCATTAATAGCTTGTTTAATTTCTTTTTCTAAAATGGGACTATTTAAGTAATTTATTTCTTCCTCTTAAGCTGGGCAATTTATATATTTTTAAGTGTTCGTCCATTTCACTTAGATTATTAGATTTATTGGCATACAGTTAGGCAAAATAGTTCCTAATTATTGCTCTAATTCCCTCTTGGTGCAAAGTTCAATCTTTTCATTTTTGATACTAGCAATTTGATTTTCTTCTTTCCCTTTTCTAATCAAATTAACTAAAGGTTTATCTATTTTGTTATTTTTTTTAATAAAACTAACTCATTTTTGTTTATTAGTTCAATAATTTATTTTTTAATTTTATTAATCTCCCTTTGTAGTTTCAGAATTTCAAATTTGGTATTTAATTAGGGGTTTTAATTTGTTTTTTTTTTCTAGATTTTTTAGTTGTATGCTCAATTCAGTGATCTCTTTCTCTATCTTATGCAAGTAACCATCTAGATATAAAATTTCCCTTAAGAACTGCTGTGGCTGCATCCCATAAATTTTGGTATATTGTCTCACTATTGTCATTCTCTTGGATGAAATTATCAGTTGTGTTTATGATTTGTTGATTCCCTGCTCGAATTCTTTAGGATTAGATTACTTAGTTTCCAATTAATTTTTGGTCTATATTTACCTGGCTCTTTATTACATTTAATTTTTATTGTAAGATGATCTGAAAAAGATGATAAATGATTATTCTCTTTCCTTCCCTTTCCTGCAGAGAGGTCAACAAGGACTTCAAAAAGTCCAGTATGTTTGGTAACATAGATTTATGGGATTCTTCCCAACCTATTCCAAACTAAAAAGGTGAGCTACTTAAGAGTAAGATTGGTCTTCAGTTTCCTCCATATCCTCACATGGGGGCACCTAAAAAAATTATGTTGTTTTATTTAACACTTATTTCTGAGAATAAAAGTTCCTTATACCTCTCTAAATTTGAGTGCCCTTACAATAAACTTAGAAGGAATATTAACTTTTTCTTCAGAATAAAAAGTTACCACATACTGAATCTTAGCCATTTTTGTGGGTACATATTAGCGAGATGTCATACAGAGATTCCCACTATAGAAGATTCATTGGAATAGATGTTGACTTGCATTATGGAAGTCATTATCCATCTCAAATCTTTTGACATTCTCCCAGGTGTCTTTTCACTGTCAATGTATCTGGGAAGAAGATGGCACATCAAATCCCACTGAGTTTACTCGCTGTTTACATTCTCATGCTGGCATCTTGCCATAGATGTCACTCAGGCTCTAGGTAGTAGCTGTCAGATGGGGAAACAGGGACTGAATAATAGGGCACCTGCTAAAGCCATCATTAACTCATCAACCCGGAGCTTTGGGATGGAGAAAATAGTATCCATGGAGCCTTATGACATATTTGGAGTATTCAACCTACCTTAGGAGTCTTGAAGTGATTTGATTCAAAGTTAAAACTCCTTTATTGAGCCCCCAGGTAATCTCGAGAGTGGTGAAACATATAACACACTCACTTTTTTTGCTGAGCTTACTTTAATCTTGATCTTTAAGAAGGCAAGTGCTTTCTTCTTGTGCAAACATCTTTATAGAAATGTCGAATCTGGCACCTCGACTATATGCTGAAGGGAACACTTGGTACAAAAGACTCAGGGCCTTGGGCCCGGGCTTTGAAACCATTCCAATGCTATTGCCAATGCAAATGCAGGAGGGGAAAAATGACTGGAACAAATTGAAAGGTTATTCAGACTGGAATTTAGAATCTCAATAAAAAAGGCTTTTATAAGCCAAAACCCTTAGAGTAACCGGATCATTTAAAAATACATCTTTTCTACATTAAATGTACTGTGACAGCCACATTAGAAATGCTGCAGTCAAAGAATGTTCCTTAAACATTTATAACTTACTTGTAAGGACAGTTCACATCTTCTACTTGGAAGACTAGACCCCAGAGTCAAGAGGCTACTGCTTCTTGATTTCTGTTTTGTAGCTAAAAGATAGATACCTTGATCCTCTTATGGTTCTTTCCCTCAAACCCCATAAAAAGCATGGTTTGCTTGTAGCTCCCCCTGAATTTTGTCTTTTGGGGAAATTTTGGTCAGGAAAAATTGGGTAAAATATACATCATCATAGCACTTTCGGTATCCTATCCATTGATCACATTCTGAGAGATTCTGGTCTACTTTTTCCCTGGATCTTTTATAGGAGTTCTACTCACTGGGCTGGAAAAAGACCTTTATCTTGAGGGATTTTCATCAATCTCAATCTCAAATTGTCAGCAGTATGATGTGGCAGCCAGGAAAGCCAACGTGATCCTGAGTTTTATTTCACCACACTTGAGAGATTTTGGGAAAAGTGAGGTGATTGTCCTGCTGTCTTTAATCCTCATAAGATCCTGTCTAGGATATATAACTGAAAAGGATCTGAAAAGACATAAATGGGATGATAAATATCCTATATTCTATACCAGTGGTCCTCAAATTTTTTAAATAGGGGGCTAGTTCACTCTCAGACTGTTAGAGGGCTAGATTATAGTAAAAACAAAAACTCACACTCTGTCTCTGCCCCCTCAGCCCATTTACCATAATCCTGTGGGCCATATAACCGTCCTCAGTGGCCGCATCTGGCCCACGAGCCATAGTTTAAGAAACCCATACCATAGGAGAAAAGGGTGAAAAGGAATTAGGAATGAAGAAAATATCTGGGTAGAGGGGATTTGTCATATTACCACCTTCCAGCATTCAAAGGGGATTAAATTTATCCTTTTTAGGGTAAAAAAAGTAGGATCAGGAGCCATGAGTGAACGATGTTAAAAGGGCAATTTAAGTTTGATGGCTAAAAGGTCTTCCCAGCAATTAGAACCATCTAAAAGTAGAATTAGCTTTTTTGGAGAGGCAGAGGACTTCCCTCTCCTGATGGTATCCAGGCAGAGACTGTAGGACAAGCTGTCAGATATTTTTAGTGGGGTTTTAATAGGGGCTAGAGGGACACTTTTCTACAATTCTGTGACCTTTGAAAAGTGGAGACTTAGTGAAATACTTTTCCTATTTATTATATATCCTAGTGATATCTGGCCAATCTGCCTCAAGTACTGATCATATATTTCTGGAAAGATAGTCTTTAGGTTAAGGCAATTCATTAATTTAAGCTCCTTCCTATTATACTGACAATCTGCTGATTGACCATTACATTTAATTCAATTCACTATGTATTACCTATTTATTATGAGTGGGAGACACAACCACATGCAAATTCATAGTCTCTAGCCCTTGTGGGGATGCAAGTAAATGCATAATAAAACAAAATGCAGCTGATCCTCCTTATTTGAAAATTCTACCATCTGCTTACTAAATTTTGTCTGTAACTTCTAAATATTATATTCTCACATGTTTTGCTCACTTGGGGACATGTCCAGAGCTGTGAAAATTCTGAGTCTCCCAATGTTCCCAGATGGGTCAAATAAAACAATGCTCCATCTTCTTGTTTTAGTTATCTTTTTGTCAACTAGTGTTCTTTTGGCAGCGTAGGTAGTTTTGATAATCTAGGCAGCCAATAGTTTCACCATTTAAAACGAGACCCAAGCATAGTGCTGACGATCTAGGATTTTTAGGTATAAGAAGGCTGTGATATGTTTTATGGAGAAAATGTGGGTGCTAGATAAACTGTGTTCAGACAAGAGTTATACTGTTATTGGCCAGCAGTTCTGTGTTAATGAATCAATGATGCGCTATATCCAGATACAGGAAAAGGAAATTCTTGATCCGTATGAAGCTATTCCAGAAAGGACTAAAGTAAATGTGACTTGAAGGAGCTTAACCTTGTATTTCCCTAGGAGCAATGGTTTGATATTCACCAATTCAGTGTATGAAGCAACTTTATAGGTCCTAACTACCATGAATGATAAGAATTAGTGTCAACAGGGAGTCAGTTTTATCAATGGGAGAATTGAGTGGTTAAGAAAGCCTGCTATAATCTGGAACTATGCCCCAAAAGTTATCAAACTGTGTATACCCTTTGCAGTGCTACTACTGGGTTTATATCCCAAAGAAATACTGAGGAGGGGAAAGGGACCTGTATGTGCCAAAATGTTTGTGGCAGCTCTTTTTGTTGTAGCTAGAAACTGGAAGATGAATGGAAGTCCATCCATTGGAGAATGGTTGGGTAAATTGTGGTATATGAAGGTTATGGAATATTATTGCTCTGTAAGAAATGACCAGCAGGAAGAATACAGAGAGGCTTGGAGAGACTTACATCAACTGATGCTGAGTGAAATGAGCAGAACCAGAAGATGTATGAAGATGTATTCTGATGGAAGTGGAAATCTTCAACATAAAGAAGATCCAATTTACTTCCAGCTGATCAATGATGGACAGAAATAACTACACCCAGAGAAGGAACACTGGGAAATGAATGTAAACTGTTAGAACTACTGTCTATATACCCAGGTTACTTATACCTTCGGAATCCAATACTTAACGAGCAACAAGAAAATGGTATTTACACACATATATTGTATCTAGGTTATACTGTAACATATGTAAAATGTATGAGATTGCTTGTCATCTAAAGGAGGGAGTAGAGGGAGGGAAGGGAAAATCTGGAAAAATGAATACAAGGGATAATGTTATTAAAAAAATTACTCATGCATATATACTGTCAAAAAAAGTATAATTATAAAATTAATTTAAAAAAAAAAAGAAAGCCTGCTATAGATGATGACAACTAGAGTGAGCTTTATCTGGGAAAGCTTGGAATTCTATTAAACTGGGCAGAGGAGAAGAGGCCTTCCAGACATCACAGACCACCTATGTCAAGACACTGAAGTCTTGTTATGGAAGAGCTAGCTGGCCAGACCAACTTGAATAGAGACTGTGTAAAGCCCAATGAGATGCATTATGAAAGGAAAGATGGACCAAAGACTTGTTGTAGATAGTTTTAATTATCAGGTTCAGAAACTGGTATTTCATCCCAGGAACAACTGGGAAACATTGGAACATTTTTAACTGGAGGTGGGAGGAATGCTGAGATAGTTGTAAAATTGTCAGACTTGGATTCTAGGCATACCAGTTGGTGTATGTTGTATGTTAATGTACATAGGATGGTTTGGAGAAGGGAGAGGCTGGAAACAGGGGAAACAATTTGAAATCTTTCACAATCAATGCTAGAGATAAGTCTAGCTAATTCTAGATAACACTGAACCCTAATGGTGGTGATTGTATTTGTACAGTGAATAAGATAATAATAATTATGATAATAAAACAATGATGATGACAAAGACAGGGGAGGGAATTAGCATTTATATAGCACCTATTATGTACCAGACACCATGCTAAGTGCTATACAAATATTATTTCATTTGCTCTTTTGCAACCCACCTAGCAGATAGGTGTTACTTATCTTACCATTTTACAGATGAGGAACCAGAGGTAGACAGATCTGAAGTGACCTTTCCAGGGCTATACAGCTTGTAAGCATCTGAGTTTATATTTGAAATCAAATTTAATTGACACTAGTTCCAAAAGGCATCACCTCCCTTCCTTAGGGCAGCTATCTAAGTATTTCTTGATATTTCAGAAGGTCACCTATGATTTGTGATCAAGAGATTATGTTTCTTCAAATCTGGCCTCAGACCTTCACACCTCCTAACTGTGAAGCAAGTCACTTAACCTCAGTTGCCTCAGGAAAAGAGAGAGAGAGAGAGAGAGAGAGAGAGAGAGAGAGAGAGAGAGAGAGAGAGAGAGAGAGAGAGAGAGAGAGATATTTTAATTTCTCTTTTGTTCAAAATTGTAGAGTATCATCCAGCAACAAAATCACCATAAAATAATAATCGTATTTACACAACCATCATAAGAAATCACAAAAACACCTGCCTCTTGAGAGTATCCTTAAAGAAAAGAGAACACTAGAGCTTTAATAGGTGTTTCTCAGAATAAACTACTTCCTCAGTCATCCACAATTAAATAAAAAGCAGAAAAAGTATTGTCATCTCTTAAGTTTATTGTTTATTGATTACATTAAAATGCATTTGATAAAGCTAATTGTTCATTGGGGGCGTCTCTCTTGCATACATGGCTGTGTATATGATTCAGTGCACCCAGATGACTTTGGAGAAGAGGACTTTGATGGCTTAGCACTGTCCTGCCTCACTTAAAGCCAGTTTACTTGCAAATCATGACATCTCCTTCCCAGTAACACGTTCCTCTTCAAGAATGAAGAGCAAACAACTACAAACCATACGTGATCCATCCATCCATTCATAATGTAGTCACTAAGAGTACTGCTCCAATATATTCATTGTCACATTGGATTAAGTGAATCTGACAGCATTGAACAGTAGATCAGACAGGAAAATGAAAGTAGAAATGCAGAATGGTAGAAGGGCCTGAATTTGGTGTCAAAGAACTTAAATCACAGGTCTTTCATTTATTGCTCATTGCTTTGACCAAGTAGAAGGAAATGCTGAATGGCTATTTTTCTCATCTGTGAGATGAACGAGTTGGCAACTTGGCTTTTCCAGTCCAATCGCTTCAATATACTCTCAGGAAGCCCAGGTTCCTTAGCTAACTGTACCAGGAATATCTAGAATTATAGATGGAATGCCTATAGCATTAATAAAATGGAGTTATGGAGTCAGGACAAACCTTAACTACTTTTGCAGCTGCTTTAAATGTCTCTCTTAAATTCCTCTTAAAAGGATTTGTTTTAAAGACAGAGGGTTCTGTATTAGTTAACAAGATGCTTTCCTTTTTATTCTCTCGTTCTGACCTTCTTACTCCTCAGTACAAGACTTTGGGAGATGATTTTAGAGGCATGAGAAGGGATCTGTCTCTCCTATTCCTTGACCAACATTTAGCCACAAATGTCTCTAAGCTGATGGTTATGTAGTATATATATATATATATACATACACATACACATACATATGTATATGTATATATATACATATATACTATATGATATATATACATATATATACTATATGATATATATACTATATATATACTTTATGATATATATATATACATATATATACTATATGATATATAATATAGTATATATATATATCATATAGTATATATATGTATATATTACATATATATACTATATGATATATATCATATAGTATATATGTATATATATATATCATATAGTATATATATGTATATATACATATATATACTTTATGATATATATATACATATATATATTCTATATTATATATATATATATATATATATATATATATATATATATACTGAGCCAATTAAAAGTTACAAAACAAAAAAAAAAACAAAAACAAAAAAACCCCACATAATTCATGAATGCTATTGGAGCTTATTAAAGGTGGTTCCATATTCTTTACTATAGTTGGCCAAGTCCTAAGGCAATGGAGAAAGATGATAAAATGTGACCAAAATAGCTGAAGTTACTTCTGGACCTCTGTTGAATATTTGCACCTTGCCAGCTTTCATGTCTGTGGAGGGCAGGCAAGAGTCAATCTGTATTTGTGTTCTTCCATGACAGTACACTTCAATGGATGAAACCATATGCTTTGGGAACAAGAGGATCTGGGTTCAAGTCTTAACATCAACACAAACCATCTATCTGATTATGAATGAGTAAAATGCAAGTTTTCAGTGACCTAGACAACAACCTGAGGCTATAAGACAGAGTGGCCCATCTACATTAATGTTAGGAAATTACATGCTGGGAATTCTCCACAAATTTGGATCTCATTCTTTCTACCTCAATCTTACCTCAAAAAAATATGGAAGAACCTCTCTCCTAGAATATAAAGGATTAGAAAAACATCTGGAAAACAAAGAGACTTTTATCCAGAAGCAACTTTTACTGCTGGGGGAAAAATGGGTGTTTTTTCCTCTTGTGAATAGGGACTACAATAAAATTGTACCAATAATTTCATGGTCTCTTTCATTTTCCCATTTGATGCATGAGGCTAAAGATAAACTCTCCTGGCCTCACATATTCCAGGAAGAAAACACATTTTTGATGAGTAGCATTTATCCCTTAGAGAATACATTCAATGCTAAATGTTGTCGTCGGGGAAATTATAATTCATTTTAATCACTCTCTTAATATTCTGGGGAGTTAGTGATGAGAGTTAGGATAGGGAAGTAAATTCCATTAAACGCAGGATAAAATGGTGGGAGGGGAGCTCTCTCTAGTCTATGTCAACAAAGATGAACCTGGCTTCATGTTATTCTTTTTAGTAGCATTAAGTACCTCTGCCTGGCAGGATTATGAGATAGTTCATGTTCCCACTTCAGCAGTACAGCAAAGACATCTATATCGTATGACTCTGGAATCATTTTCTGTGAAATGTTTCTGTGTCTTGAGACTTCCAGAATAGGTAATGGGCAATGATGCCTTATGAACAGTGATATTACTGTTCCGGAAAAAGGAATAATTGCTTTTCCTTTCTGCAAAAATGCCCTTTGTTTCTAAGCATAGGTGAACTCAAGGTCTCTTTTCATCATGATCGTTTTTTTGTCTCTGAAACCTTAAAATAATGACTTTTTTCTGTTTGAATTATTTAGCTTTGACCTGCCACTATGGTCTGAGATGGTAAATTACAAAACCCATATCAGCTCCTCCAGCTTGACCAACTATAAGATTTCAAAGACTAGCCCATACAGTCATTCCTCAAGAAGAGATAACGAGGGTGAGGGCGTGATAGTTATATGGAATATTTGGAGTAATATCTTGATAAACTGATAATAATCTTGTTCTACCTGACGCCAAAGACCAGAACCAGAAGCAAGGGATAGACGGTGAAAAGGGGCAAATTCAAACCTAAAGTCAAAGAAATAATCAAATAATCAGAGCTGCCCCCAAAATAGAATGGGCTACTTTGGCAGGTAATGGGTTCTCCTTTATCAGAGACTGGATTACCACTGTTCACCTCTCTTCTGTTTGCATGGTAATAAGCTGCCCAGAAATCTGTGTTTCTCCTCCTATTTATCTGACGATTTTTCTGTGTCCACCACTATTTCTTCTACTTCCAAAGTACTAAACATAGATATAATCCAACTCTGAGAAAAAAATATCAGGTTTCACCATTATTGCATTTACTGTTAATTCATTTAGTTTGTTCTTTTTAGGACATAATTGCTATGCCATTCGATACTAATTAATAATCAAAAAGAATTATTAAATTTGTATTATGTGACAGCTACTCTTAGGTACTGGGGTTACATAGATACAAAGATTAAAATCTAACTATCTGACTTCAAGGAAGGGTATAATCTATCAAGGGATTGAATATACACAGATGTAGCATATGTAAATTATAGACAAAATAGGTATAAAATTGGCAGGCAAGGCAATGAATGGCAGCTGCAGAAATCCAGAAGTGTTTCACATTGAAATGTTGCCCTTGAACAAAATAGTCAAGGAAATTATGGATCCGAAGAGGAAAAGGTAAGGAGAAATGTATTTGGGGCATGTCTAGGCAATTAGAATATATTTGGGGCATGTGTACAAGGAAGTTAAAATGTATAAGGTTAGTAAGAAAACTAATATGGCTGGAGTGTGACCTTGTGCAAAACTTGTAGGTTTTTCGGGCCTCAGTTTCCACATATATCAAATGAGAGAATTGCACTTAAGCATCTGAGATCCCTTTCGGGGCTCATCATTGTGAACCTCATTTTATCATTATTTTAATAATTGTGATTATTCTATGATCCTACAAGTAATGATTTATTAAGTTTCAAATATCAGTTGGATCCCTTTTAGGGTTAAGATATAATATTTTTAAATACCATAAAGAGGAATTTATATATTTGATCCTAGAAATAATGAAGCTACTGAAATTAATTGAGTGTGGAAGTAACATGGTCAGGCCTGTGTATTTTGTGTATTAGGAAAACAAAACTGGCAGTTGTGAGGAGGGTGGATTAAAGCAGAGAGTGATTTGAAGCAGAAAGCCTAGGAGACTTTTGTAATAATCACTCTAAGAAATGATGAGGATTTAAACAAATATGGGTATATTTAAATTTGTGAGTCTAGGTCTATTTAAAATTGTTGTTTTTTTCATTGTCTGTAGTACCTGTAAGCATAATGCATTTTCTTTGTGTCTTTCTTGACTTTGTTCATTTTTATTCTTGATTTATCTAAGATCAAGATTGCAAATCTTGATTTTTTTAGTTGCCTGAAGCATAATAGATATTGTTCCACTGCTTCATTTTCATAAGCTTACTATATGTCTAGAGAAGGCTTTAAAGGGACATATGCAGTAGATTGTTTTCCTATCCAATACTTTGTTCTTTGAAGTGTTTTTATTGGGGAATTTAATCCATTCATATTTTCCCTCATGCTTTTTTCCAATTAAATATATACATATATATATATATATGTTTATAAAATATATGTTTTATATATCTTTGCATATATTATTTTATTTTCTTTTGTCATCAGTAATCTGTAGTTTGCTTATGTTCATCTGAATTTGTTCTCCTTTTATCCTATCACAAAATCTGACTCCAAATTACTAGACTTTTCCCTAATGGTTGTTCCTTTTCTTCTCTTACTTCTTTATTTTAGCCTTCCTTTTTGCAGTTTAGAAAAGACTGAAGTACTTAATCTTTTCTATTTAAACTAACTTTCATTTATTTATTTCTGAAATGTTATTTTCTAATTTTTTCTTCCAAAAAGTGCTTTTTCCTATTACCCGCCCTTACTCCATATAATCTTTTTTTTCTTTCTTTCTTCCTTTCTTCCTTTTCTTCCCTCCTTCTCTCCCTCCTTCCTTCCTTCCCTCCTTCCTTCCTTCCCTCCTTCCTTCCTTCCCTCCTTCCTTCCTCCCTTCCTTCCTTCCTCCCTTCCTTCCTTCCTTCATTCCTCCCTCCCTCCCTCCCTCCCTCCTTCCTTCCTTCCTTCCTTCCTTCCTTCCTTCCTTCCTTCCTTCCTTCCTTCCTTCCTTCCTTCCTTCCTTCCTTCCTTCCTTCCTTCCTTCCTTCCTTCCTTCCTTCCTTCCTTCCTTCCCTCCTTCCTTCCTTCCTTCCTTCCCTCCTTCCTTCCTTCCTTCCTTTTTAAGGCAATTGGGGTTAAGTGACTTGCCCAGGATTCCATACAGTCTTCCAGGATTTTCTAGACTCTATGTATGACCAGGAACACATCATTGCCAAAGAAGATGCAAAGCTTCAGAGAGGGTTGTTCTATAGTGCTTGTCTAGGTGGGATAAGCCTATTTTATATATGTATATGCATACAGATAGATTGATATGGATAACTAGAGATCTATTTAACTATTTCTGGCTTTGTACACCTAAAAGCATTATATAATGTTAGTTATGATAATGTTGTTTTAATATCCTACAATATAGTTTCTTGAGTCAAACATGAACTATATTTTTCTTTGCATTTTAATGATTCTCTCAAACTGTACTTTGCATATAATACCAATGTTTTTGTATGACTTTTCTCCATAATTTTGAAATTCATTAGTAAGCTTTTCTTTTTTTTCATAATTTTCCCTCATTTCTAAAAGCCCAAATTATGTCTTCATATCCCCTTTGCAAGGTTATGTTCTTGTTTTGTAGAGCTTGTGTTTTTCCAGCACCAATTGTTTATATTCTATTATCTCTCCCTATTTTTCCTTCTCCGTTTTTTCCATTTTAATTCTGCTTTTTTCTTTGTAGAGAATCTACAATTATACAGGGTGGATCTGTCTTTTATTTTAAATGTACTAATTTCTGCTTAGACTTGCCAATTTTGTTCTTTTAAGTTGCTTATTTTTGTCTTCAGTTCTTTGATATTTTCACATAATTCTTTCCTCTTCTGAACTATTCTTGGAATTAGTGTGTTATTGTTGCAGAGGGCTTTGCAGAATTTGTTGTGATGTTATCAACTTCCCTGGGGGATTTTGACTCAATTGCTCTTTTGCAAAGAAGTCCACTGAGACTGCTCTTTTCTTTGAATGTTCATTCATCTCTTATTTCTTCTTCTCAGTCTCCTTTTGTTAGCCTTATCAGTCACTCTGCTCATCTTACTGTGGTATTTTTGTGGAAAAAATGCTTCTTTCAACAAGTCTTTCCTTCATGGAGGTCCAGGGCTGCCAGTTCCCTCCTCCACGTCCAATTGTCTATTTCTTTTTTTTTTTTTTTTTTTTTTTTTTTTGTCTTCTTGTCCCCAGAAACCAGCACAGAACCTGACAACTAGTAGGAACTTAATCATTCTTAGTGATTGAATCTCTGTTCTCCCAGATTCTTGGGGTTAGATGAGACCTGTTTCTCTCAGAGAGCTTGGCTAGACTTTGGGAAATAATATAGAATAGAAGGGTCTGGTGAGTGTGGTCCATGGGATCACAAAGAATTAGATGAGACTCAGTAAAGCAGTAACTACACAAAACAACTAAAATCCATTCATGATTTAATTAATTAAACAAAAACAAATACCATATAAAAAAGCCATAAACTCATGGGATTACCCAAGGCCTACATTCAAAAGGGCAGGTGAGGGATTGATTATCAATAAACATTGTAAAGCACCTAATATGTGTCAGACACTGGGGATACAAAGGGAAAATATAGCCTACAGAGGAGTGGGATAAGAAGAGGGGGAAAAATAAGTCCCTGCCTGTCATAATGTAGTCCTACAGTTAGGACAGAATTATGAGATAGAGGCCCTGGGCAGATTGATACCCAGGATGTGGGGGAAGTTTAGAGTTAATTTAATCTTACTGGGGCAAAAGGACTGCTGAGCATGTTTTCCCCTAGCAAGAATTACCTTGGGGTAAATTCTTTGACTTTGCCTCTTTCTTTAAGTGATGAGTTCATTTTTCTATATTTGGGAATTTTATTTGGGATTATTTAGTTTAGTAATGATCAAACTACCACTAGGATACCTCTCACTTTGCCATCTTCCCAGGATTTCTATTGTTTGATTTGTTGCTCAGGAGTAAGATTCTGGGAGATTCAGAGGACTGAAGGTATATGCTATAGGAAGGTAGAAATGAGTGGTGAAATATCATAGGGAAATGCTCTCTCTGGCTTTCTTCTAGTGATGAACCTGGATTGGGGAGGGGGTTTTAAGATGAATTTTAAGTCATCTTTGGCAGAAAAAGTTTAATTCACTTGAAAATTTGGCTGGTTCCTAAATGGAGGGCTTACAATCAATTTTGAATCAAATCAGTTTCCACAATTAACTCGAGATTAAATTTAATTCAATCAATCAGTCAGCAAATAGGAATATGTTAAGCTTTTACCGTGTCAAAGGGACAGGAAAAAACAATATATTCAAAGCAGTGTCCACTCTGCAAAAGCTTACATTCTATGGAAAAGTATCTCTGTTTTTATCATGAAATAACTACTTATGTGAATGTTGTTTGCCACATTAGAATGTAAGCTCCTTAAGGGTAAAAACTGATTTTTGCCTTTTTATCCCAGGTATTGCTTACTACAAAGCACAGGAAGCCAGATTTGTAGAGGAAAACTTGTCCACTTACTGGTCATCTTCATATGGGCTACTCCTCCCTATCTGATTTTCTTTTAGGTGCCATTTACCCCCATTAGAACATGTTCTTCAAGGGCAGATTGTTTTTTGCTGGCTTGCATTTGTATTTCCTTAACTTGGGTCATTTCCTAACACATAATGGCATCAAATAAATGCACTATCCATTGCTCTAGTCATCCATCCAACTCTTTCTTTTATCTATCTTTCTATCTATCCATCCACCCTACTATCTCCCTAACTAACTATACACAAGGTAAATCTTAGATAATTGGAGGATCCTCATTTGATCTGAATTCAAGTTATGCTCATTTTTCAGGGTTTCCAATAAATAACAATTGAATAGCTTCAGGTTGGATAATAACCTGGATAATAGATTCTTGTATTATATAGACTCTTGGAATTAAGGAAGAAAGACGCATGGATTTCTCCCTACAAAAGGGGGCTTCCAGAAATCCTGTAATAAGGTCTGTGATTTTATGATTCCATAATTTGTATAATAGTTTGATGATTCATTGTACCTGGAAGTGGCATGGTGTTCTTAAGGCTGTAGGGGTATAGGAGAGATAAACTCTTTCAGGTCCTGCCAATCCAGAGAGTATTTCGTGGGACCCTGAAAAATACAGTGCAGTTAGAGTGATTGTCTAAGAATGAATCCCATTTACTATCCAAAAGGCTATGATCTCCTCAGTCACCAGGTGATTTTGTTCTTCTAAAGACAGAAATCTCCGATTTTTTTTTTCAGCAATCCCCTAGGTAGAGGGTAGTAGGAGTGATACTGTACTGATTACCACCTGCTAACAATCCACTATGTGTAGCAGGACTAATAATGTGCTTGGGTGGAGGGTGTGCCCGCTCCGATGAAATCAGGGCTCCTTGAAGGTTTTTAAGTATAAAAGCATAGACTGTTAATTGAAACTTGAGACTTAGAGTTAGAACCCCTGTGGGTGGGAGAAAGGAATCAGGCAATTGGAGGACTTTCTGAAGCCACCCTCTCCTCCTTGAATGACTACATTTCAATGACTGGTTTAGGACAGGAATGTGGATCTACCTAATTTGAGTGTCTGTATGCCTCTCAAACTCTGTTACTACAAGCAAAACCTCATTAATTGGAAATGCAAGTATTGGAAAAGATCCAGAATTTGAATTAGCCAGTTCAGGATTATCGGAGATGTTTATAAAACAATAGGGCATCTATCTGGCAAGAGGATGGAAATTGTTTGAAATTATGTGCATCTTTGAAAAAACTGACAACTTAATGAGTTTGGGGGTTCCCTAATATGAGTTCATGTGTCTGAAGTCCATCCTCTTAAGCTTGCCTCTAGGCCAGTTTCCCAGACAAATAACGTCAACAATATGGGAACCCATTTCATCACATGAGACAATGATTACAGTGACTTTTGGGGTCCTTCCCTAAGAATTCAATTGAATCTTCCTTTTGTCAAGTGCCTATTTGTGCAAGACTCTGAACTCGCAGATGGAAAGTGATTCTTCAATATTTAGAAGGATAGACAGTCACATTGATGTTCATATATGCAAACGGAATGCTCTCAACCCATCCTAGCCATCATATTCGGGACGGCTTTAATCTGTTTCTCCTCTGTATTCTTGACAACCTCATATCTGGGATCTTTACATTTCCTGGGTGTCATTCATGCACATTGTCTGTGCATCATTGAGTACTCAGGGTTGCTACATGGCCAACCAGCTCCCATTTCCAGTTATACATCATTCATGTCCTTTACATTATTCCCAAATAGATGTCCATTTTCAATATGTTAGTATATAAGTGTCATCTATAATTGTTTTTCTTTATTGTTCTTCACTGCAGAACGATCTTCCTAATGTCTTTGTGTTGGATTTTGAAAGCTACTCCACCTTCCCCACTCCATCTTTATTAAGTGTCTTATTTTTATTTCATTTTTATTTATGGTCAAGTATTTTAAACACTTGTAAAAATGTGTACATGTACAAGCTCCTATTGGGTGCATGGTATTCCAGAGATAGAAGACTCCAGAGATGGGACCTCTCACTCTGTGTTGACCCATATTTCAATATCAATTTCAAGAATTTTAATTTCAGTCAAATTTATTCTTTTTATTTTATTTTCAGCTGAAAAATCCAAATAAGAGAAGAAAAATGCCACGTGCTGGGCAAAACATAAGAGGATTCAAAATGTAAAGTAATACATTTCTATTTGAAGAAAGCCTATATAAAGCTAGATAAAGCCTATACCACACATCAGATATGTTCTTTTTTTTTTTTTGGCTTCCATACACACACACACACACACACACACACACACACACACACACATACACACACACAGATAACATAATCATACCCATAAACACATATATATTCATACACATATATGTAAGACTATATCATGCTTATTTGCAGTTCTCTGTTTTTCTGAAGGTGAATGGCATCTTCCTCTATTTGTCCAAATATTTCCATATTTTTCTAAATCCACCAGCTCATCATTTCCTAAACCACAGCAGTATTCCAATGATGAACATATAGTGTAGTTCCCCCATTTTTCTCTTTTGATTAAATTTATTTTAGCTTTAACTTTGAGGTCATGATTACTACCCCTGGAATTTTTCTTTTTTTTTTTTTTTTAACATAATTGATTGCGGTCCTGATCTTTATGTTATGTGTGTATGTATTTTTCATTTTTATAACATTTCTTTAAAGCAACATATTTTTAATTCAAATTTTGAATCTACTGTTACCATTTTATGGGTGAATCTATCCCATTCACATTTTAACTTATAATTATCTGTGCCTTATTTTCTTCCTATTTCCCTCTCACTTTCCTTTTCACCCTATTCCTATCCCTCTCCATGCCTCCACTTTACTTCTACCTGCTATCTTGTCCTCCTATTCCTTAACTTATGCATACCTACAAGAATTTCTCCCTTATCTTCTCCCTCCTTGCCCTCTTATTTCTTTCTGAATTTAGAGGACTTTTATGCCCATATGTGTGTGTTTTTCTCTCTTTAACCCATGAGTATTTTTTTCCTCATTTGTATGAGATAATTCCTCCTTTTGATCTCTCTAGAATTTTATTTTTATTTTTTGGGAATCATACCATAATACTCATCTTGGCCCAATCCTTCCTTTTAAACTACCCAAATAAAAATTGCTGTCATAAAAGAGCAATAATATTTTAATATATAAGAAGTACATGATTTTACATTATTAAGTCCCTTATAATTGATCCTTAATATGTATATCTTTCTTTGATGTTACCTGTGAAATTTTCTCTTAAATTCAACACAAAAATTAAAACATCTTTCAGTTTCCTAAATGTTCATTTCCCCCCCCCCCATTCAGTATTTTACTTAATATTGCTAGGTAAGTTACCTATAGTTGTGACCCCAGCTCTTTTGCTTTAGAAAAATATAGTATTCCAAGACCTATGATTCTTCAATATAGTGGCTGCTAGGTCTTATGTAATCCTTATTGTAGCTCTATGATATTTAAGTTGTTTTTTTAATTATTATTTCTAATTTTTCTCTTAAGTTAGGGGCTTTTAAAATTTACTATGATACAGTAATTTTCCTCCTGGGATCTCTTTCAGGTGGTACATTTTTTTTTCTATCTCTACTTTGCCTTCTTGCTCTAGAAATTCAGGGCAATTTTTTTTCTTGACAATTTCTTGTTATCATGTGTCAATATTCTTTTTTTTTAATCACAATTTTCAGGTTGTCTGAATATTCTTATATTATTTCTTCTGGATATATTCTTTAGATTAGTTTTCTGGTGAGATGTTTCACATTATTTTCTATTTTTCTATTCTTTTGATTTTCTTTTTCTTTTCTATTAATTTCCACATTTTGCAAAACTCATGTTACAAATTTGTTTTCCTTAGTTTTTCCCAATCCCTCCCCTAGACAGCAAGTAATTCAATATATTTTAAGCATGTGCAATTCTTTTATACATATTCCTACATTTATCATGCTGCACAAAAAGAATGAGATCAAAAAGGAGAAAAATGATTTAATATTTTAAGTACTTTTCATATCCTTTAACCATTTATCAATTGGAAAATGCCTTGCATTCTTATAAATTTGAGTCAATTCACTATATATATATGTGTGTGTAATATATATATATGAGGCCTTTATCAAAACTCTTAGATAAAATTTTCCCCCAGTTTTCTGTTTCAATCTTGTCTGAATTGGTTTTGTTTGTACAAAACCTTTTTAATTTAATACAATCAAATTTATCCAGTTTGCATTTCATTATGATCTCTAGGTCTTCTTTGGCCATAAATTCCTTCCTTCTCCACAAATTTGAGACATAGACTATTCCAAGCTTGGTCTCTCTTTTTCACTCCTAAGCTAGGGCAAGAGCCCAAGGTCATGCTCTCCCACCTGTGATCTTACTCCCTGCTTTCCCTTTGATGGCTACAAATTTGAATTGTCTTTTCTTCTCTGGAACTGAAACAAAGGACTCTGCCTCAATTTCCTAAAAGCCAATTCAACATGTCTGATTTTTAGAAACAAATACTTTTTATGGCACTTAGAATCCAAGGGGAATTGGGCCTGAGCTAGTACTCTGCATGTACAGCAGAGGGGTAACACAAATCCTGGTAAATTCTTCGATGGAGTCTCCAACATGTTCTCTCTTAGGAGAGATTTTTTGTTTTTTCTGAATTTTAGAGTTTTGCCTTTTTTCCTAGATATAGGCACTGTTCTATAGCTGTCCTGGGGACCCTGCTAGGACAGTGGCAGAAAGCTCCAAATCCTCTAGATCCATTAAAAAGTAGCAAGGTCCTTCTCCAGCCAAGTGCTGGTTGCCACAAAGATGGAGCTCATACTTGGGGCTCAGAACTCTTCTCCCTCCTTGTCCCACCAAACAATTTTTGCTCAGGGGGCTCATCTGGAAGGCTTCTTCTACCACTTAAGCTGCCAGATGCTCACATTTTCAGGCTCTTAATTGGTTTGTTTTTTATAGACTTTACATAGGACATGTTGAAATTCCCTTAACTAATCTAAACATATTTCCTGTGTAACATTGCTGCTGTTCATACAATAGCTTTTAAAGCTTTCCAAATTAATCAAGAATGTTGGCACTCAATGTAAAGCCTTGAATGATTAAGGTCATTCAACAGAGGTGTTGAGGGATTGTTCATACCTAGTTCTTAGCTCTGGTTGATTGGTTGGTTGATCTCATCTGACAAAGATATCAGACTATAACATCTCATCACTTTAAGTATGTTGGGACAATAGATTAGTAGGTTGTTTTGATCAATCCTCACCCTTAATTAATATGTATATAATGCTCTAAAATATTTAAATTGCTTTTACCTATGCCATCTTACTTGTGATTCTCACAACAACCCTGGGAAGAAAGTGGTGCTATTATCCCCATTTTACAGATGAGGAAAATGAGGTCTGAGTTAGAAGTGATTTGTACCGTCACATAGCTAGAGTTGTTTTGTCCATTCAAACTTAACTCTTCATGACCCCAAACCCAATTTTGAATAATGGAAAACTGTCTTTAATGTATTTCTTTAAACTATTTCCTCAAGTCAGATGAGGTGGACTGAAAAAATTCCACTGTCTTCTGTAAGTTCTTTTATGTAGCTCTATACATCTCATATTAGCTTCTTTCTGGATTCTATTCTACAAAGCAGCAAAGCAAAGAAGTAAGAATTCCAAGCTTTAAATTAAGACAACTCTTTGTTTCCACTAATCACCTGTCAGATTGGCTAGAATAACAGGGAAAGGTAATGCAGAATGTTGGAGGGGATGTGGGAAAACTGGGACACTGATGCATTGTTGGTGGAATTGTGTATACATCCAGCCATTCTGGAGAGCAATTTGGAACTATGCCCAAAAAGTTATCAAACTGTGCATCCCCTTTGATCCAGCAGTGTTACTACTGGGCTTATATGCCAAAGAGATCTTAAAGAAGGGAAAGGAACATGTATGTTTGTGGCAGCCCTCTTTGTAGTGGCCAGAAACTGGAAACTGAGTGGATGCCCATCAATTGGAAAATGGCTGAATAAATTGTGGTATATAAATATTATGGGATATTCTTGTTTTGTAAGAAATGACCAGCAGGATGATTTCAGCAAGGCCTGGAGAGACTTACATGAACTGATGCTGAGTGAAATGAGCAGGACCAGGAGATCATTATATACTTCAACAACAATACTGTATGAGGATCAATTCTGATAGATGTGGCCATCTTCAATAATGAGATGAACCAAATCAGTTCCAATAGAGCAGGAATGAACTGAACCAGCCACACCCAGCGAGAGAACTCTGGGAGATGACTATGAACCACGCCATAGAATTCCCAATCCCTCTGTTTTTGTCCGCCTGCATTTCTGATTTCCTTCACAGGCTAATTGTACACTATTTCAAAGTCTGATTCTTTTTGTACAGCAAAATAACTGTTTGGACATGTATACATATATTGTATTTAATTTATACTTTAACATATTTAACATGTATTGGTCAACCTGCCATCAGGGGGAAAGGGTGGGGGGAAAGAGGGGAAAAGTTGGAACTTTGCAACTGTCAATGCTGAAAAATTACCCATGAATATATCTTGTAAATAAAAAGCTATAATAAAAATAAATAAATAACAAAAAATTTAAAAAATAAAATAAGAATTCCAAGCTTTATCATAGGGTCGCACTTTCCCACCTGTCCTTCCCCTTGCAAAATCACCTCTCCCAATGTCTCCAATAGTAGTAATGCAAATAGAATACATCAATGGAAGTCATCATAGCAAATCAAAAAGGAAAGGCATGAGGGCTCCATGTTGAGTCCCCTGAAGTCACCTAAGTATTTTTGGTTAGACCAGGAAAGAACATATTCCCCAACCCCCATGTATAAATTCAGTTATCCTAATTGGTTATGTTAGTTCTAAGGGCCATTTTGGGCCATTTTTGGAATTGGGAGGAGAAATTTGGTATGGGACTTGACATATGTTTAACTGCACTTTGCGCTGGAGTTTATTAATTATACTTGTTGGATGTGCCCATTGAATATTAACCTCTGGCCAACTTTTATAACTGCCCCAAGGGGGGAAGGAAGCACAATCAGAACCATTATACTTTTCAATTTTATACAGACATCAACTGAAAAAAAAATACACATATGCACTCAAGTGTTAAAAACCTTCATCCTGAGCCCCAGCTGTTTGAATGGAAAGACAACCACTAAAGCCCAAGAGAATGAGCTGGGGCCTTCTCTTAAATTTTCCCCCCGACCCTGACTTCAGGCAGAGCCTTTGATTTGCAAAGTTTATCTACAAGCTCAGCTTTTGAAAGACTCTTGTCTTTCCTTTGGTCAGAGCCATTTAAATAGAGAAAGAAATGCTTTCTTTTTACAGGGTCCTTGCTGACCATTCTAAGTTTCAGATGCTCTGTGGACCTTGCAACCACTTTGAAAATCATAGAATCTTGCAGTGAGAAGAAGCTGTTCTAGTCCAATCCATACGTGCACTATTCCTGCTTGCCTAACCTCCCCAAGGAGTGGTCATTCAGCTTTTTCTTGAAGTCTTCCAGGGAGCAGTGAGGCTTTGCCCATTCTTATTTTGTTTAACTCGGAAGCTTAGGAAGACTGTCCTTTCCTTAAGTCCAAATTTGCCTCTTACCCTGGTTCTTTCCTCTTCCAGAGCAAAAAGAATTGTCAGACCTTTCTTCTGTTCACAGGATTTCTAAGACTTAAGGCAGACATCAAGTACTTCCACTGCAGTTTTCCTTTCTCCAAAATAAGCATCCCTATTTTTTCCAATCATTTTTTTCCAGCATAAAATAGCTTCTTATCTTATTGGTTGCCCTCCCTTGGGTATCAGAATATCATTGCTTCCAGAACTGATCTAATGATCAAGAATGTTTCAGTACTCTCAGTACTAGACAATGTAAAGTTGCTTTAACTTCCTTGGATTACATCTTTCAGTATTGACATCTTATGTTCACATCTCCATTTTTAGGTGATTGGCTTGCTATTCCATTTTATTTCATCCATACTATGCTTGATAAATGAATATTTTCAAATCAAAGTGTAAAACTTTTCATTTATGCTTATTAAAATATTTCTTAATGAAGTTTGAGCCAATGCTAGCAGATTAAGAACTTGTTTGGGAATCCTAGCTCTGATATCTAATGCATTAATTATTTTTTCCATTTTTGTATTACCTGACAATTTAGCAAGGATAAAATGTAAGTCTTTATTCTAATCCCTGAAAAAAAAATTAAATGGTAGCTTGGCAGGACCAGATTTCTGTAGACCTTTATTAAGGTCTACATTGAGCCATTAGTGACTGCTCACTAGGTATGACATTCAACCAGTTTTCAATCCACATGACCAACATGAAAGAGTTGGTTTTTGTTTTTGTTTTTGTCTTTTTCCAAAATATACATAGAATATATTTACAACACTGTGTCATCTACCAAATTAATAACACTCTCAAAGGGAAATCTATCTTGTTGAAGCCATCTAGTTTCTTTTTGATTGCTGTTTCCTTGTCTAACTGTTCATTAGCCAATCCATTAATAATATATCCCTACCCTTAAGACAAATAGTATAGAAGCCTGTATTTGAGTCTCACTCCTTCTGGGATTCTTTATTTAATTCTTTGCTTACAGAAGAAAGGCCAAGAAGAAGAGTCAAAAGACATTCTCCATGTGTTGCACATTCATAGAGATGAGAGTATATTCCAAAAGTCTTGTCATTGCTGCTTCTATTTCTCTTGTTCTTGTTGTTCATGTTCTTGTTCTTGTTTTTTCATCTTCTTCTTCTTCTTTTCTTTCTATTCTTCCTCCTCCTCTTTCTCCTTTTTCTTCTCCTCCTCCTCCTTTTTCTTCTCCTTTTCTTTCTTTTTTTTCTGTTTCACTGATTGGTTACCAGCAGCCAGAATCTCAGTCCATTACATGGCTTTAGGGTTACTGATATGCACAGTGAAGGATGCACATACTTGAAGGCTATGAACCACAATCCACATTTAAAAAGTGACAAGGGTTCTTACAAAGGAATCATTATAATTTCAATATAAAAGTTTGGATCCCTCCTAAGAGCCCCTTGGAGCCTGGAAATTCTTGGAAGGATTTCAATGAAAAGTCAATAAAGTCGGTGCATTAACCTGCTCTGGAATTGTATCCCAATTGTCAATTTCAGGGCATTGACTTATAATCTCTTAGAATAAGAAATATCCGGAGGGTCTCTTTCCTGTTATAAATTTTAATGGTCATATCTACACTGATGATGGATAATAAATGTTTTACATGAATGTTCCAATAAAATATGGAAATGTCAACTCAAGGAAAGATAACTTTTAAGGTTTTCCATTACTAGCTCTTTGGCTCAGTGGGCAAAGGTACTAAAGACAAAATGACAGAAAAATAACCCAAATAAACACAACATTGAATGGATGAAACTGAACAAAATCCTTTTGATTTGGAGGCTTGGGATGACTGCCAAACTGGACTTTAGGTTGTTTATAATAAGTATGTGTTGATTGAAGAGTGAGGCATGAAAGTTAACATTTTTAACACTGGAATACCCCCAACCTTTGCCAAGGTATGCAAGAGGCTGGGGGGTGAGGGGGGATGCTATTTGGACAAGAGACAGATCAATTACATCTTCTTGGAGCAGGATACTTTTAAAAGCATCCTAGTAAGTTAAGACATAATTTCAATACTTTAGTCCCAGGAGTCCCTGAGTTTGCTCCACCCATAGAGTTCTTGGTGGGTAGTCAAATCTTAACATACTTTCACAGGTCTTGAATTATTTTTTCTTTTTTTTTTTAGCCCTTAAGGTTTTCATTTGACTTAGACCTTAAATATTTCTATTTTCTTCTGTTAACACCATTGGCTAAAAGATTATATTTGCTTTCCTTTAGATTCCAGTTCATGTTTAGTATGAAAGAGCAAGACTCATTTTCAATCTAAACTCCCTCTTTGACATCTGCTCTTCATCCCCAATCTTTGACTTCCTGAGATCTGTATTTGGAAAAGCAAAAGTAAATTCTGAATTTGAACATGCCTCAGACTTTAATACTAAATAGAAGACTGTAGACCCGTGAGGAACAAATAGTAGGAGATCAAACCATCAGTGTATTGTGTGAGCATGGCAAGTCATCCCTCAATTATCCTTAGGTTCTTTTTCCTCTGTCCTGGGGCTAAATTCACTCACTTTCAAATTATATTGCTCTAGAAGTTTTAACTGGTCCACCCAGCTTCATGGCTGCCATCACCAACTCTGGGTGGGCAAGATATATGCTTACTACTTGTTCCAACTAGCATGCTTTCCAGTTAAATAAGTCATTCACCATTCTCTTTATAATTATCCTTTTCTATTACTTTTCAACATTTTGTAAGATGATACACTTAGTCCAACCATTCTTCCCCTTTATAATGGTTCCAATTGAATGTTACTCTAAAATCATAATCCAAGCTAGTCATTTATCTTCAAATGGCAAAGAACTTGTGTTTGCCATCTGAATTGGTCTCTGAAACTCCAGTTTCTTCTCTGTATGTTGTTTTTATTGTTTAAGGACTTCTAAAATTAATAATAGTGTCTTTCTTCCATTTCCAAATTAACAGGAATCTATTCTCTCCATGATGATCTCTTTCGATTGAACAATTACAAAAATATCCATACTCAAGCATAGTTAAAAATAAACTTTTGATATTGACTGTCTGGAGAAGTGACTTCCCTTCCTGCAGAGAGCCGTGTCAAGCCTGATGTAGCATAGAGACTTCTCCTATCTCTGGAGTGGTGTCCTCTTTTATCCTCCCAGAGAATGGGCATGGGATAATGCAAGGGCTTCTGGGAAGAAGTACTCCAACCAATGAGCTTTCTCCTCTTAGAATTCCTAAGGTGTAAACTCCATTTAAAGGCCCAAGCCAAAGGTCTGAGCCAGAGAACTGTCAAGTCAACCTTGTAATTGTCCAGGCAACCTGAATTCTCACCTTGTCACTGTCCAGACAACCTGAGTTCTCACCTAGTAATCCTAACAATTGACCATGTCCCAAAATGTAACTTCCTCTAATAATTTCTTATGGAATGATTATATTCCATTACATGTTGTTGCTATTCAATTGTTTTAGTCCTATCCAATTCTGTGACTCCATTAGAGATTTTCTTGGTATACATACTGTAGCGGTTTACTATTTCTTCTTCTTCAGCTCATTTTATAGAGAAGAAAATTGAGGCAAACAGGATTAAGTGAATTGCTCAGGGACACATAGCTAGTAAGTGTCTGAGGCTGGATTTGAACTCAGGTTTTTTGATTCCATCCCCAGTACTCTGTCCCCTGTGCCATCTAGCTGCCTTATTCCATGATATGCAGATGTGATGATTTGCTTAGCTAATAATAATCACCTACTTATTTCCTTATCTCCACTATTAAGACTACTATGAAAAATACACACACATATACATAAACACACATAAGTGATATATACATATATAGATATAGATACATGTCCATATATTTGTATGTGTATTCACAATCCTATGATGTGTGTATACATACACACAACACGAACACTATTTTTTCTATTTAGAAAAACTTTTTCTTTTTGTTGGTCTCTTTGGAGGACATACCTGATAGTTGTATCACTAGGGCATGCACAGTTTAATGATTTTGTGCATAATTTCAAATTGCTTTCCAGAATAATGATACTGATTTATAGCTCCATCAACAGTACATTAGTTACCTGTGTCCCCACAGCCATTCCCACATTTTTCATTTTCTTCTTTTGTCATATTAGTCAATCTAAGAGGTGTAAGGTAGAATGTCAGAGTCGTTTAAATTTTTACTTCTCTAATTATTAATTATTGAGATAATTTCCCCAACATGATTGTAGATACCTTGGATTTCTTCCTTTGAAAACTAACTATTGAGAGGATTATTTATTAATATGGGAATGATGCTTAATTATAATTTGAAACAATTGCTTTTATATCTTGCATATGAGGAATTTATCAGAAAAAAAAATTTGCTGCAAAGGTATTTCTCCCCTGTTGCTCATTAATATTCTACTGTAATTTATTCCTTTGTACAAAACTTTTAATAAAAAAAGATATAATCAAACACGTTCATTTTATCTTCTGAGATCTCTATCCCTTGTTTGATTATGAATTCTTTCCCAACTATCAGCAAGGTAATTTCTTTCTGACTCTTAAAATTTACTTCTGATATTACCTTTTAAGTTTTAATTTTTTATTCATTCATGATAGACATTATGAGTTATTGATCTATACCTAATTTTAGTCACACTACATTCCAGTTTTCCCAGCAGTTTTTCAAAGTAGTGAGTTTTACTTCTGAAATCAGGGTCTTTGGTCTTATCAATTTGCTTCTATATTCTTTGTATAGAATTCATTCCATTGATGGACTTTTGGCTCCCCACTCAACAAATGTCAAATCATTTCAATGACAGCTACTTTGTAATATAGTTTGATGTCTGGTACTGCTAAGTCTTCTTCTTTCCCATTCCTCCTGCCCCCTTACTTCCTTTGAGAATCTACACCTTTATTATTTTAAATGATTGCAAGAAAAGTCTGAGTCTAAATGAGAATTTTGATAACATGTTTCTCTTTAGATTTTATTTGATGAAATATGGTCTCCCCATTTTGAGAAGGAAAAACAAAAACAAAAACAAAAACAAACAAAAAAAAAAACTTAGTGTAAAAGATTAGGCCAGAGTAGATAGGCATGGATTCATGCTTAAGCTCTACATCTCCATTTTCTGAAATTAAACCTGGCATCGCTGTGCTATTTAAAGTTTAAAAGTTCTTTATAACGGAAAATGTTTTTAGTAGGTCAAGTTCACTGAGTGAAAAGAATGAAACCAACTGACTCAAATCTGTGCCATTCACATTGGGGAAAGTGACCATAAGGCTAAGATGAAATTTGCAATTGCAAAAACTTCTAAATATATGCTCATTAAACAAAAGCGTTCATATGGAATGCCCCTTGGTAGGGTTAGTCACTTCAGAGAATAAATTATAATCATCTTCATCCATCTCTTATTCCATTTTTATGGGATTAAACTCTATAGTGCCTTTCTGTTATCTCACTGTCAGTTTTCTCATGAATAATGGCTTCAATTTTTTTGTCTCTAGAATGAAAGTAGTCATTGTTGGAAATAACAGTCATTGTACATAACCAATAATTATGTTGAATACTTAAGGGAGAGAGATGAGCGTGAAGAGTTATTGAAGAGAGAAAGAGATGATGCATTTTTTACAGCAACTTAGAGAGAGGCGATACCTGATGATTTGGCCAAGTGACAGAACATAGGGAAAGCCACCATCTCCCAACTGGGATCACAAGTTTAGTTCATCATTGTGTAGAAGGGGCGTCTTGGCTGGAAAGAGATGGAGATGAAGACAACGGTGATGGAAGAGAATTCGCTAATTGAACGATTCTTGGAATTGAGGATGCTATTGTTTGGAGATAACTTATATTCATCTGCATGACACTTAGCCAGGGCATGCATTGATTTCTGATTCCAAATCAAAAAGAAAACAATCAAAGCCACCCTTTGTTCATTTTTCAGTTTGTGCACACGTTCCCACTAGATGTGAATGGAGTGAGAATGATGTAGTTTGTATCCAGAGTCACCTTCTGATGTTGATGTTCCAACATGATATTTCACTTAGAACAATTGCCCAAGAATTTGCTTTACTTGCCTCTTGGGCAAACTGCTGTTTCTTTCATATTTTCACACTCCCTGGGGATTGTTTGGATTCATAACCAGTGGGGAAGATGGTTTTATTTAGGATGGGGTAATGGAATGGGATTGTGATTTCTTCAATGAAGAGAATCCACAATGTGGTAGCTTCCTCCATGCTGAGAGTTTGCAATTTATCAGAAACTTGGCAAACAAAAACTTTGGAGTTGCTTATAGTAAATAGAGATTAAAAGATTTGCTCATAAGATAACTATATAAATACGTATTTAACTTATACGCTAGCATTATTTAACGTGTATTAGTCTACCTGCCATCTAGAGGAGAGCATGGGGGGAAGGAGGGAAAAGTTGGAAAGAAGGTTTTGTGAAGGTCAATGTTGAAAAATTACCCATGCATATATCTTGTAAATAAAAAGCTAAAATAAATAATAATAATAATAATAATTAATTAATTAGAAAATGTTTGATAGAATTCACATGTTAAAAAAAAAAAAAAGATTTGCTCATAGTTGAATAACTAGTAAGACTGAGAGCATTTGGGAGCATTTGGTCAAGACCTTTCTGACTTCAAACACATCACTCAACTCTTGCTTCCCTGCTGATATATTCAAAAGGACCCCAAACATGATATCTGGAAACCTGAGTTCAGATGCTATCTGTGTGGTTTTAGGCATGCTATTTATATTCTTTGGCTCTCATTTTTTTTCCCCATTGGCTTCCTAAGGGAATTGAATTTGATGGATTCTATCTTTCTAAATCCATGAAACTTCAGATCTCATGATTGTGGATATTTGAACTAATACAAAGTTAACATTTGGAATTCAATGCTGAGTAGTGGACAGAGGGAAGACCTTAAAGTTAAGAAGACTTTAACATATCTGTAGCCTTGGACAGCTCTTTACTAAATTGTGCATTTGGTAATCTCTCCCTTTAGCTAAGTTTCTTAAGACATGTTCAGATTCATGATCTTAATCCCCTGACTTCTAATCTAGGGACAATTTAGGGGTACTGAAGTTATGACATTGAGTCAGGAAGACCATAATTTACTACTGACTCAGATACTAACTGTGTGACTTGGAGCAAGTTACTGAACTATCTAAACTTAAATGTCCTCATCTGTAATATATGATTAATAATAGTACTTATCTTTCCGGATTATTGGGATCAAATGAGATATCATATGTAAAGTACTTGCACACCTAAAAATCCTACATAAACTCTAGCTATCTGATCAAAGCTGAGATCATAAGCATTAATAGCTACTTTACACGCTCACAAAAGGCCACCATTTTGTTAGTACCATTGCCATTAATCATTTTCAACTCACATAATTTTGGACAATTCTTTAACTCTTCGTTCTTGCCCAATCCCACTAATAGAAATTCCAGAACCATAGGCTATGGCAACTTGTGAAAGAATGGAAAACAAAATGGCTTTCAGGTCCAGGCAGCACCCCACCTTGTGCTTCTGTACTTATTGGGACAAAAGGGAGTGCAGGGAATCACATTTTTAATGTTTATTAACATTAATTGAATGTGAAATCTTTGTCTAGTGACATACTGCTGGAGGAAATGAATGGTATCAGTCTTATCTTTTTTTTAATAATAGAAAGTATATGTATTTGGAGATATGTGTCTGGTCATAAAACAAAGATAATTAGTGGACAGTGCATGTGCTTCACCATTATTCTCATAATGTCAAGAAATTTAGAGAAATGCCCCCCAGCCCATTGAAGGGAGATTTCCTTGAGACATGAACCAAAGTCACACTGGATGAAAAGCTTTGGAAGGAATATGATCTTGGGCATTTCAGGGGATATTTACCTACATGAGGACACAGATTGAATCAAGAATGACTTAACAGATCATCTTGATAAGATTTTTAATTTTTCTTATGAGTATGATACATAATCTAAGGAATCAGCCGAATAACCCCCAAATATTATTTGTCTCTTTCTTAAAAGGCTCGTGGTCTGATACCACCTGGAGTAAGTCAGGAAAAGTCAGGCAAAATCCTCTTTGGAGGGCCTTGATTGAAGAAAGCACTTGCTACAAGCAAAAACATGCCCGGCAATGTGGTCTGTCAAACAGAGCCCCACATAATTGAAACTGACTTGGTACCAGGTTTGTTTTGTAACATTTTCATTTTTTTTTCTTTTTTCTTTTTTTTTCTTTTTTTTTGGAGGCTTCAACATTTTCAGTGCTATCTTCATTTACGTCTACACACCCTTAATCATCTACAAATGTTGGGGACTGGAGGTTCCAATGTCCTCAGCCCCTTTTCCAAACCTCATCCATTGTCCTCATCCTCCTAAAGAAGAAGGAAGTGATCTGTTTAGGCTACATGTTTCAGGGTGAAAAGTGTTTATAGAATATTCATCTGTTTCCCCTGTGTCTGATCTGTTTAATGACATCACTATATAATTTTATATGTTTTGGACAATGCAAAGCCAACAGTGCAGAACGTTCGAGACGGCAGCCAGAGCATGTTTTTGTAATTAACCACAGAATGTAGGCTATAACTTGTGATTGTTAAAAAAAATCCCTTTTCCCCAGTGTAAGAGTGCAAGATAATCCCCGCTGATGCATTATTTGGTGGCATTGGGGGCTGTTTACTTGCATCATGATGTCTGTGTGTGGTCATAGCTTTTGCAAAGATCAGGCGTTGGTAAAAGATAGAGCCGTGAAACTATTGGGGATTTTAATCTAGTTGAAATCAGTAAGGGACACCAGGGCTTTTGAAGGTTGGAGAATAAATCTTTCAGTATCTGTAAGCTTTAGGATAATAATATGAAGATGTCATCTAATGGTAGGGAGATTTACATCAATATAACCATTGGCTCCCTGGGGCACCATCTTGAGTATTTTATGTGAATGAAATAGACTCGTTCTGCTTTGTTCAGGAGAACAAAACTAGGATTAATGAATAGAAGAAGTGAAGAGGTGAATTTTGCCTTGATATGTGGAAAATGCTTTTTAATAAGGCATACCTTGGGAGTTTTATTGCACCTCACTTTTGCACTTTACAGATATTGCATTTTTACAAATTGAAGGTTTGTGGCAACCCTGCATTGAGCCATTTTTCCAATAGCATGTGTCTGTGTCACATTTTTGTAATCCTCACAATACTCCAAACTTTTCCATCATTGTTATATTTATTATGTTGAGCTGTGATCAGCGATTTTCAATGTTATTATTGTATTGCTTTTGGAACACCACAAATTGTGACCAAAAAATTAATTGATAAATCTTGATTGTATTCTGATTGCTCCCCCTGATCAGTTGTTCCACTACCACTCTCGATTTCCTTGGCTTCCCTAGTCCATAGACACAATAATACCTAAATTGGTCCAATTAATAATCCTACAATGGCCTCTAAATGTTTAAATGAAAGAAAGATTCAATCCTGTTTTGAGAATTTGCTACAGCTGTCCCAAACACTTTTCTGATCAGTTAATTGCCATCAACATCAAGACCCTCCACCAGCAAAGAGATTACTGCATATTGAAGGCACAGATGATTGTTACTGGTACTTTTAGCAATAAAGTATTTTAAATTAAGGGATACATATATATATATATATATATATATATATATATATATATATATATATATATATATATATATATATATATATATATATATATATGTATATGTATAAAAAACTATGCATATATATTACATATAATTTTGAGACATAATACTATGGCACACTTGATAGACTGTAGTGTAAACATACCTTTTATATGCACTGGGAAACACAAAAAAATCATGTGACTTGCTTTATATTTGCTTTATTTTGGTGGTCTGGAACCAAACCTACAATATCTCTGAGGCATGCCTGCAATGACTCATTAGGTTAATTATTAGTTCATGAGAGCTAAACCCAAAGTATACTGAATGAACTTCCTTGGGATATAACGATTGTCCTCTCACTAGAAGGAGCCAAGAAAAGACTAGATTATATACATATACATATATAGATATATAGATATATATATATATCTATATATGTATATATATGTATATATACATATATGTATGTATATACATATATATGTATATGTATATATATATATATACATATATATATATAAAGATGACAGAGAGACAAGTCCTTTTGAGGTTCACTTTGAAGTCAATGGCTTTTGAGGTCCATTTGTATCCTAGCTCCAAAGGTTCTAAGATAGTGAGAAAGAGGGTTTCTTTGAGAAAGAAATTTCTGTGAGAAAGAGGGTTCAAATCTAGCCTCAGACTCTAAGGGAGGTAACCTTCAACAAGATTTAACCTCTGTTTGCCTCAGTGAATTTATCTATAAAATGAGGCTATTAAAAGCACCTGCTTTCTGGGATTGAGAGGATCAAATTAGATAAGATTTATAAGGTACTGATGCTTGCAAACTTTTAAATGCTATATAAATGCTATTATTATTATTATTTATTATTATTATTATTATTATTAGTAGTAGTAGTAGTAGTAGTAGTAGTAGTAGTAGTAGTAGTAGTAGTAGTAGTAGTAGTAGTAGTAGTAGTAGTAGTAGTAGTAATTATTTGTTCTCTGGCACAGAACCAGTCTTTTCACTGTACCTTCTGCATAACCCTTTATCTCCTATCTCCAGACATTTGCACAGTCTGACCCTCTTGCTCCCTCCCATCCCTCCCTCCCATCACATCTTATAATGTCAAAATTTTTCAATGCTCAGGTCAAGTGAAATAATAGAAATGGGTTCCTTGTTGAAATTCTCAGCTGCTAGTACCTCTCCCTAAAATTATACTGTATATAGTTTATATCAGATTATTCAGGTACATATTGTCTCCCATGATAGACCATAAGCTCCGTGAGGGCAGGGACTATTTCATTTTGGTTCTGTATCCAAATGCTTAGCCCAGTTTCTGGCATATGTTGGGTGCTTGCTGGCTGTTCAGTGCTGAAATTTTGCAGTGATATAATGAGCATATATGTAAGTCATCCTCCTCTAGTTCATCTTGAAGTTGAGTATTTCCCTATTTTACTATGACTCCATCTCTTCTCTAAGTTCTTAGCAGCAACGAAATCCAAAGTCAGGGACTTTGGAAAACAACTTCGTGGTACTCTCTAAAATCCTGGCCCTCTCCCATTTGGTTCCCACATTTTGTTCAGTTTCTATATTTTTTGGTGCTTTGAAAGTTGCCTGTAGACCCTGCAAAAAGATTAGTGTTGAGAATAAACCTAACTTTTTGAAGATTTTGCTTTTTGGAGATTCAGCATTCAGTCCATTGAGCATGACAGGGCGGACATATACTTGCTTAATATTTAAGTAGAATTGTCCATTGGATCCGACTGAACTTTCTGCTGGTGGTACAGAAATAAAGAGACTTTTGTTCCTCTAGAAAGATAGCTCTGGAGGCCCCATTTACCACAGTGCCTCTCTCTTCCGTCCTTATGGATTCATCTTTGAAGAAAAGGAAAAGGCAGAAGGCGAAAAAGTTGAATTCCTGGATCCAAATCTACCCACCCCTTGGGTCTCCAAGGTCCAACTCTCATAAATGGCTTAGGCAAAGTGTTAGCCCCACTGCTTAGACTGGACCGGGGCATTTCTTCTGTACTCATGGCTCCAGTTATTTTAATGTAAATAGGCACCTCAACAGCTGGGTCCCCTTAAGCACATTTTATTTAGCAGCTGGCTTCAATACGTCACTTGGCAGCCATGGACTTTCAATTTTTCCCCGTGCCAAGGGGGCAGCTGGAATAATTTGAGCGCTCATTAATTTGGGAGAAACATGAGCTGTGTAAGTCTCACAACATGAGTCTTCTGAATGGTGTTGTATAAGGATAACGGGATCAGGGTAGAAGCAATTTGCCCCATCCCAAGGGGGCCCTCGCTTTTTAATAAGCTGGTTATGAAAATTCTATTTCTTTGCAATTTGAAGAGTCTAATTAGAGAGCTGTAATTTCTCTCCTATAAGCAGAGTGGATGGAGGTTAACGTGAGGCCTCCAGAGCCCTTTCACATTCATTTACCGACAGAAATCAGGTAACAGTTGTAGCTAATTAGAAGAGTGTATTAAATATTCAGTCCATCTTGATTTAACTGTAGGAAGACATGGATGCTAGGGGGCCATGGAAATGATAAAGGGAAGGAAAATTTAATTTTTAATCAAAGATAAACTTAAAGGCAGAATAATCACATTAGTTCTGGCTGCCAACGATGGACGGGCAGGGCATTGATTGCCTGAAGTCATCTGACATGTCAAGATAAAGGAATATGATGTCTATTTAATTTCACCACCATCCTCTGTCCCAAGAGTTCAAACAGCTGCACCATATGCATTCTGCTTTGCAGTCAAATCTTGAACGCTTTGGCTAGAATGTTTTCCCCCTTTGATATTTCTGGATTTAGGTCTAGAGTTTGGTCGATATGAACACATTGGGGATAGGATTCCAGGAAGGTTTTAGTCTATAGTTTCTGTTAAACTGGAATGTGACCCTAAACAAATAATTACCAGTTAATGAGACCTCCCCATTCCTAATTCTAGACTCCTGAATCCAGGTATAACAAAGTTTTCAGAATCCAAGAATCTTAGAGTTGAAAACAAAACAAAACACCAAAAGCCAAGCAACCCAATCCATATTTCATGTCTATTGCGGACTATCCATTCATCAAGTGGCTCTGGCCCTTTCTGCCACAGCCTGGGGCATCACATTCTACTTGGGACAGTTCTAATTGTTAATTTTTTTCCTACCCCAAACCTATCTTTATTTCTTTGCAACAAGTAACTGTTGATCCTGGTTGTATCTTCTGAGGTCAAATGGGTCAACTTTGCTTCTTCTTCCACATGACATCCCATCAAATAGCAAAACTCATCTTCCATAGTCTACCCTCAGGTATTCTGTCCAAACTAAACATCCCAAGTGCCTTGAGCTAATATCCATGTAACTTGGGCTAAAAGCCCCATATCCTTCTGTTGTCAATTCCTAAATCTCAAGATGGTCATTCAGAACTAAATAAAGAACTCCAGTTGCAGTTTGATTAAGGTTGGATACTTTTACTTCCTTAATCCTAGAAGATAGTTGTGTCTCAGTTTATGGAGCTCAGTATCACATTAGAATTTGTCTGTTTGTTTTGGGCAGCTGGGTCCCATCAGTGACTTACATTGGGCTTGTCATCCAAGAAAATTTCCAGATCTTTTTTGGACAAAATGTTTTCAAGCCATGTCACTCCTATTTGTCCTTGATTAGATGCAGTGAGGTGACTCCAGAGTTGAGAGAATTCTGAGTTATGAAAAATTGAGTTAAAATATAATCTCTGACACTTACTAGCTATGTGACCCTGGACCACTCACTTAACATATTCCTTCCTTAGTTTCCTTAATTGTAAAATGGAGCTCATAATAGTATCTCAGGATTGTTGTAACAAGTGAAATGATATTTTTCAAATGCTTAGTAATGTGCCCAGCACACAGAAGTTAAATAAATGCTGATTTCCTTATCTTTTGTGAAGTTTTATTTTTTAAACTCAAATGCAAAACTTTATATTTACATTGAATTTCATTCTATCATCATTGCTCTTCTAGAAATGGAATACATCTCCGAGGATCTCTCTTTTCAATCTACACTTTAATTTTACAGAAAAAGAAATTAAGTCTCAGAGAAGTGACTTTTTGAAATCACACATTTAGTATTAGATTCATCTCAATCTTTGATCTTGTTAAAATCCCTTAGTGTTCACAGTTATGGATGGGTAGAACGAAGTAATTTAGATTTAAGAGATGAATAACAAGGAAAACTTTTCCAAGCCCCCACAAATTTGAAGCTGTCTGCTTTTGTCTTTCAACTAATGAATCAGTCTTCTGTCCGACAAAACCTGACATGAGCATTTGGCTAAAATGCACTTTGTTTAGGTCACAGTCAATTCCAGGATTCCATGTAGTAAGTCAATGGATGCCCATGCCTTCCATCAGTTTCCTCTCTTTGTGATTGATCTAGGTATGAGAGGGCGTGGAAGGCACAAAGTTTGTAGATTACTTCCTAGAAAACTGAGGAAGTCCAAGTCCTTGTGGTTCAGAAAGTTGAATGAAAGATGGGATGCAAGAAGAAGAAGGGGAGAGAGGAAGAAGAGAGAAAGATACATCAGTGAGGGAGAGAGAGTAAGAGAGGGAGAAGGTGGGGGGGAAGAACTAAGAGGGAGAGGAAAGAAAAGGGGAAGGAAATTGAGAAAAGCAGGAAGCATTCAAGAGGTTTTCAGCATTACCCAAAACCCTCTACCACTTCTCTAGGGGGGTTGGTTTTGATTTTGATCCATAAAGCCATCTCACTCATCTCAGACTTCTAGCCCTTCATTTGGGAGAAGCAAGGAACCTTTCTGTGCAGAAAAGGAAGGGGAAACTCCCAGATCCCTTTACTTTGCTACAGTGGGCTTCCTGTTGCCAGTTTGTACAAAATGTTTTCTGACGGCAATAATCCTCTCGGAATCACCTGTTATTGGAGATAATAGCTGCCTGTCAGAGCATTAGCCACCCTTGACTTCACTTTGGGCTATTATATAGCCAAAGAATGAACTGATGTTAAGTCTGCCAGGTGTATTAAATTATATCATGAATTATAGAGGACCAGAGATGGGGATTAGCATCCAGAAAAGACTAAACAGTGATTGCCAAACTCATTATCTGATAGGCCGACAGACTGGACCCAATCCCAGGGGTCTTAGGCTTGAGTTTTTATCCATTATGTCATTCCCACTAATCCTTCTCTGCACCAGCTCAGAGAAAGGTAATGTGCTGGAAACTCTCGTTGTACTGATTTTTCTCCTTTCTAAGTAAAGCTGGCGGCAAGGAGCTGCTAGGTTAGTGGGAGTGAGTCTTAAGCCTTGAGCGGCTTGGAAGAGTATTAAATCCCCATGTAAAGAGATGGATTGGGAGCCACAGGCTAACACAATGATCTCTGTTCTGTAAAAATGGTGTCATGAAAATTGGAGGAAAAACTTGGATGGGTCATATCATATGATCTGTATGCCAGAATCTCAGAGTTCATTCTGAAGGGCAAATTCTGAAAATAGAAATGTCATTTGCAAAGCTCTGATAACTTCCTAAAAGGGTAAATGTACCTCCTCTTTTGTCAGTGCTAACCATACTGGCTATGGAATTACTTGATTCAGACCAGAGATTGATTGAGGGTGAAACATTGGGGGGAAATGGGAACAAGGGAAAGGGTAAGGAGTCATTGTGGGTACAGCATCTTTCAAGGGTTTAGCATCATATATGGTAGGATCTCCCAGAAGTCCTCAGCTCTTTTGAATCTCTTGTTTTCCAAAGTCCTGGAGCTTATATTTCTTTCATAGTTCATTCAAGTTTTCAGTGGCTCATGTGATAGAACTTTTTTTTCATTCCACATAAAAGCAGCAATTCTTTCCCTCAGGTTCATAGACTTCTTTTAAATTTTTTGGATAACTATATTTCAATTTAATTGACTTAAATTGGAATCTTATACATTTTATTTTAGGTGTTAAAAATTATTATTCCAAGAGGGATTCTGGTTTCTTCAGAATGCTATCAAAGGATACCACAGCAAAAAAAGGCTAAGAGTTGCTATTCTAAGGTCTCTTCCATTCCTGTTCCACAAACACCTAATTTTGAGCATCAAATACAGGCGAGACCCTGTCCTAGGTTCTGAGGTTATATATGAATTACAAATAAATGGCTCAGCTACTCTGCCTGATGCTAAAAAAAATGAGACACTTCTTGCCCTCATTCTAAAAGCAGAATACAATATTCAGAGAGGGGAGAATGGTGATCCAGGAAGAGAGTTTGGGTGTGAAGTCAGTGGTATTGTATGTGAAACCATAGGCAATTGACTGTGCTGCCCTTTCCAGTCATAATGGGAGCAAGAACTTAGTTGATACAGTTAGTAAGATTAAGAGGAGGAGAATGAAGTAGAATGATGAGTGGCATCATGGGTCACCACAGTTCCTGATGAATTGGTGGATGGCATATGAAACATGAACTGGGGCCAGGAATATAGTTGGGTGTTTTTTTTTTTAAATCCAATCATCCATCAATCAAATAGTCCACCCAAGGATGAAGAGACAAAGACAAAAAGGAAAAAAAAGTCCCTGCTCTCACACTGCTTGTATTATATTTTTATTATACTGCTTCCAATATGGTTCTCAGGTTGTAACTCTAAACTCTTCCTATTGCTTTAAGCCTTGTTTCATTTTCCCCCATGTATTTCTTCCCTTCCCCCTAGAGCAACTCAGATAACTAACTCCTTTGACTCCCCTGCTTATTTTAAATCAAAATTTATCAAACCAACCACCAGAAGTATTTTCACTTTACTAACCTGACTATTCAAATGATTTCATTCACCTATTTTCCAAACGAATCTAATTTAAACATGTAGTTTATATGTCTTTATGTTTCTTGTATTAACCAAGGGACCATAAAATCTTGGCTGGCCCCTTTCTATGTCCAAAGCACTGCTTTTGATGGTCCTGGGTATTCAGATAAGCATAGTAGAATCCATTCTAAACCATCCCAACAGATTTGATTAATTAGCTTTCCTGTATAAGGTGCCATGTTAGGTGCCAAGGAAACAGAGATTTAAAGGCCAAATGACAAACTCTTGTTGCCCTCCAGAACATTTCCTGCTGCTAAGTAGGTTATTCATATTCTATTACCCTCATTTAGTAAGACCTACTTGATTACCCATGTGCCCCATTTCCCTCTGATTTTCCTCCCTGGAAAACTCTTTTGCTTATTTTGTATGTATACTTATGTGTAGAATTGCTGACTTGCCCTATAGATTGTAAGCTCTTGAAGCCCGGGGTTCCTCCTGTTCATATGATTTTATAACCTCAGTGCCCAGGACAGTGTCTAGCTCTTAGTAGGTACATACAAAAACTTTAGGGTTCAATTGTTTAATGAATGGGATAAGGTTCCCACCATGAGCAAGACTAAAAATGCATCTCAGGAATCCTGACTGACCTAAGTGGTAGATGGGAATTTCCTTCTCTTTCTTTGAACTCTTTCTCCTTTCCTCCCTAATATCTTTCTCAAAAAAGAAAGGTAGGAAGGAAAGACAGAAGGAAGGAGAGAAAGAGAGAGAGAGAGAGAGAGAGAGAGAGAGAGAGAGAGAGACAGAGACAGAGACAGAGACAGAGAGACAGAGAGAGACAGAGAGACAGAGAGACAGAGAGAGAGACAGAGAGAGAGACAGAGAGACAGAGACAGAGACAGAGAGACAGAGAGACAGAGACAGAGAGAGAGATACAGAGAGACAGAGACAGAGAGAAAGAGAGAGACAGAGACAGAGAGACAGACAGAGAGAGAGAGACAGAGAGAGAGAGAGACAGAGAGAGAGAGAGAAGAGAATGATAAAGAGAAGAAAATAACAGAGGAGAGAGAGAAAGAGAGACAGAGACAGAGACAGACAAAGAGAGACAGACAGAGGAGACAGAGACAGAGAGAGACAGAGATAGATAGTGATAGAGAGAGACAGAGACAAGGATGGAGACAGAGAGATAGGGAGACAAAAAAAAACAGAGATAGATAGATACGGAGATAGAGACAGAGACATAGAGCTATAGACCTACAGACAGAGAGACAGCAGACACAGAAACAGAAAGAAAAAGATACACATACTAAGACAGATAATTTAGAGCAGATATTGCTCTCAACTATGAGCTCAGTATTACACATGTACCCATGTTCCTTATTCCCTCTCTGTGTTGGCTATCTCCTTATTTCTTCGCATTAGATGTTCATAAAATTATAACTAGCATGTTACCTTGTTTCATCTTTAGGATTTCCTCATGCATGAATGTGTAAATGGCGAATTCCCTTAGAACATAGGCCATTTCTGATACCATTCTATAGTGCTGCACAACTTGCGTGGAACATGCATTCATTGGGACATGGTTTCATTTGTGGCCATGCACATGTGCCTCTATGGACATTATCTCCCCTTGCTTTGATCACATATGGTAACTTGTCTATAACAGATGATCAGGAAATGGTGGCTGCTTGATTGATGGCTCTTGAGAGTTAAACAATGGGTTAAGGAATTAATGGGTAGGGTGAGTGTCTTTCCTTCTCTTGTTTCTCTGCAAGGTTTAAGAGTCACTTAGGAGATTGTAGAGTCACCAGATTAAGAGAATCTGACCTAGAGCTAAAGTAATTCTTGGTAGCCATCTTGTTCAGTCTACACTTGAACAAGAATCCTTCTATGGCATTCCCAAGAAGTGGTCATCCCACATTTGTATGACGGCTGCTAAAACAGACAACCCATCATTTCCTCCAGAGAATCTATTGCACATTCAGATAGCTCTCTAATCATGAGGAATTCTGATTTTCCTTATATCGACTATCAAACACCTTTCCCATTTTTCCCCATTAGGACAAAGAAAAATAAGTTTAATTCCTCTTCAAAGTGACTGTCTGGAAGCATTTTTCAGGCCCAGATCCTGAAGACTTCTCTTGTCTAGGTCTCTCACGTCCTTAGTTCCTTCATTTACTCTTTATATGATTTAACCCTGAGCCCATCACCATTCTGCTTGCTATTTTCTAGATGGTTTCCTTTTTGTTCCAATGCCCTTCCTAAAATATGACTCTCACAATGGAACCAAACACCGGTGGTGAGGTCTGTCCCAGGACAGGTGCACCAATGGCTCTCCTAGGGCATCTGCACTAGACCGTTCTATAGAGGGGCTTCTAGAAAAGCTGCCTAAGTTTGAAGACCCTTATGGGGCCAACGTCCATTCAAATTAATAACCAGTTACTTTTACTAGATAATCAAAAGATAGTTTCTTCAAAATAAAGTGTATTTTCTCAAATAACGTGACAAATAAAATAATAAGAACAGATCCCCTTCTTGTTCTGCCATTCATGAATGGGGTACATACTCTCCTTATGATAGCACCTGTGAGGTACCAAACAGATATACATACATACATATATACACACACACACATAAAACACACACACACACACACACAGTCCATCAATCAGCCAGGCACTGTAAATATTCCGGGGAATACAATATAGAAAAATGAAATATTCCTTGCCCTCAGAAAGCTAACGTTCTTTCTATTGGACAAGACATGTGATTATACACAAACTCTAGGGACTGGGATAGAGTCTGGAACTGTGATTTTATTAATCTAGTAGACTTCTAGGCACAGAATTACTTCTACCATAACAGGACTGTACATTTTGTATTATAGTTGTAATTTTTAGATTATTAAGCATTTAAGTGACACAGTCTCTAGGTGAATAAGCATTTATTAAGTGCCTACTGTATACCCACCATACATTTAAGGGACACATGAAGCCAGTTCACACGCCTGAGCAAACCAATGCATACCTCCAGTGATGTAGGACTCCCTCAAACTCCTGGTGACACCTTCACACAGCTCTTTGCTGCCCTCTTCTGGGCACCGGACCTCTGCTTTCCACAATGGGACTTCATGTCTCCACTGGACCTTTCTCATGACTGAGTTTTTCTCCCCTCTGATCTTTGGGACTTCAGTTTTTCATGGTAATTGCTTGGGGACTCACATCTGTTGAGATACGGTAACAAAGACATTCTCATTCAAGGTCAGGCTGGCAACTCAGAGTACTGCACCTTGAGACTCACTCAGATCTTCTTTTGATTGCTTTGTGCCTGGTGCTAACTCCAAGTCTGTGCACCCAGAGCATTATCTGACTTAAGATTGGAGATTTCCTCATACCTTCCATCCAACCACATAGAGAAATGCTGTATTCCTACAACCTAGTTTGAAGAGTTTTCCCAATTTAAAAAAAAATATTGGATTATTTATGGGATTCTGAAGCAAATTTTACTGGAAGTTAAGTAGAGTGCTAGACCTGAATTCAAATCCTGGCTTAGATCCTTACTATTTCTGTGACATTGGCAATTCATTTAATTTCCCCTTGGCTCAGTTTCCTTACTTGTAAAATGAGAAGGTTCTATTTGGTACCATTTTAAATCCCATGTAACCCTAAATCTATAATCCTATGAATCTTTAGACCTCCCCATTGGCTAGTGATCTAGTGTATAGAAAGCCAATTATCAAACCAGCAGACTTGGTAATACAGAGCACCTTTATATTTTGGTCTATCACCCTGCCCTTATCCACATAACTTCTAGAAGCCACCACCATCAAGACAAAATAATATATAGATGTACATATGTGTATATATATATATATGTGTGTGTATATATATATACATATATATATATGTATATACATATATATATATATACATATATACATATATACATATATATATATATATATATATATATATATATATATATATATATATATATATATATATATATATATAAAATCAAACTGACTGTGTTCAGCATTACAGAAAAGCTCCCCGGCCCCCGCAAAGATCTGCTTTCCTACTGATTTCCTTTTTTTGTTGTCACAGTATATTGTTTACTCATACTGATGCCAAGTTTTTTTTTTGTTTGTTTGTTTTGTTTTTTGTTTTAAATTTACATTCAATCTCCTCAGTTCTTTTTCTGGATGCAGATGGCACTTTCTCTCCAAAGTCTATTGGGATTGCTTTGGATCACTGAACCACAGAGAAGAATCAAGTCTCTCATAGTTGATCATCACACATTCTTGCTGTTGTGTACAATGAATTCCTGATTCTGCTTATTTTGCTTAGCATCAGTTCATATAAATCTTTACAAACTTTTCTAAAATCAGTTTGTCCATTACTTTTCATAGAAAATAATATTCCATTACCTTCACATACCACAACTTGTTCAGCCATTTCCCAACTGATGGGTATCTCCTCATTTTCCAATTCTTTGCTACCACAAAAAAGAGCTGGTACAAACATTTTTGCACATGTGGATCCTTTTCCCTCTTTTGTGATCCAGTAGTGTCACTTCTGGGTCAAAAATTATGCAGTTTTATAGTTCCAGATTTGGGCATAGTTCCAGATTGCTCTCCAGAATGGCTGGATCACTTCACTACTCCACCAACAATGCAATAGTATCCCAGTTTTCCCACCTCCCCTCCAACATTTATAATCATTTTCTTTTCCTATCATCTTAGCTGATTTGAGAGGTATGAGCAAGTACCTCAGAGTTGTTTTAATTTGGATTTCTCTAGTCAATACTGATTTAGAGCATTTTTTCATATGGCTATATATAGCTTTAATATCATCATCTGAAAATTGTCTTAATATCCTTTAACCATTTATCAATTGCAAATGGCTTGTATTTTTATAATTTTGACACAGTTCTTTATATTTTAGAAATGAGACCTTTATCAGAAACATTGGCTGTAAAGATCTTTTTACCAGCTTTGCAGTTCCCTTTTCATCTTGTTTCTGTTAGTTTTCTTTGTGAAAACCTTTTTAATTTCATGTATTCAAAGTTATCCATTTTGCCTTTCATAATATTCTGTAGTTCTTCTTTGGTCATAAATTCCTCCCTTTTCCAAAGATCTGATAAGTAAATTATATCTTGCTCTCTAAATTTGCTTATGGTGTCACTCTTTATTCCCAAATCATGTATTCATCTCAACCCTGTTTTGGTATGGGATGTGAGATAGCTATATTAATATCTATCAATCTGTCTATATATCTATCTGCCTGCCTGTTTATCTGCCTATCATCTATCTATCTATCTATTTGTCTTTGATGAATTTCTGGCATTATTTTCCAGTTTTCCCAGCAACTTTTGTCAAATAGGAAGTTTTTATCCCAGAAAATGAATTCTACAGATTCATCACAGTTCATTGGTAGTCTTTGACTATTTTGTCTTATTTACCTAACCTATACCACTGATCTACCATATTTTTCTTAGCCAGTACCAAATGGTTTTGATAAGTGCTGCTTTATAATATAGTTTTAAGTCTGATCCTTCTAAGCTACCATCCTTTGCATCCTTTATGGTTTTGGTCTTTTGTTCTTCCAGATGAATTTTGTTATTGTTTTTCCTAGTTCTATAAAATATTTCTTGGCAGTTTGATTGGTATAGAAGTGAACAAGTAGACCAATTTAGACAGAATTGTCATTTTTATTATATTAGCTTGGGCTATGAGCAATTTATATTTTTCCAATTGTTTAGATCTGACGTTATTTGTGTGAGAAGTGTTTGGTAATTGAATTCATATAATTTTGGGGTTTGTCTTGGCAGGTATATACTCAAATATTTTATTTTGTCTATAATTATTTTAAATGGGATTTTTCTTTCTATCTCTTGCTGCTGGACTTTGTCAGTAATAAGTAGAAATATTGATGATTTGTGTGGGTTTATTTTATATTCTGCAACTTTGCCAAAGCTGTTAATTATTTCGAGTAGGTTTTTGGATGATTTTCTAGGATTTTCTAAGTATATTATCATATCTACAAAGAGAGATAGTTTTATTTCCTCATTGCCTATTCTAATTCCTTTAATTTATTTTTCTTTTCTTATAGCTAAAGCCAGCATTTCTAGTACAGTGTTGAATAATAGTGATGATAATGGGAATCTTTGTTTCACCCTTGATATTATTGGGAATGCCTCCAGCTTCTCTCCATTACAAATAATGCTTGCTGTTGGTTTTTGGTAGATATTGCTTATTATTTTAAGAAAAGACACCCTTTCCCCTATGCTTTCTAGTGACCCTACTTAGGAATGGGTGCTGTATTTTGTCAAGAGCTTTTTCTGCAACTATTGAGATTATCATATGATTTGTGATGGTTTATTATTGATATGGTCAATTACTGTAAAAGTTTGCCTAATGCTGAACTAGCCTAGAATTCCTGGTACAAATCCCACTTGGTCATAGTGTATTATCCTGCTGATATGTTGCTGTAATCACTTTGGTAATATTTTAATTAATTTTTTTGCATCAATATTTATTAGGGAGATTGGTTTGTAATTTTATTGCTTTGTTTTGACTTTTCCTGGTAGAGGTGCAGTACCATATCAGTGTCATAGAAGGAATTTGGCAGGACTCTACCTTTCCCCCCAAATAGTTTACATAATATTGGAATTATTTGTTCTTTAAATGTTTGATAGCATTCACTTGTAAATCCATCTGTCCCTGAAGATTTTTTCTTAGGGAGTTAATGGCTTGTTCAATGTGTTTTTCTAAAATGGAACTATTTAAGTGATTTATTTCCTCTTCTGTTAATCTGGGCAATTTATATTTTTGTAAATATTCATCCATTTCAGTTAGATTGTCAGATTTACTGCCATACAGTTGGGCAAAATAGCTCCTAATTATTGCTTTAATTTCTTTTTCATTGGCGGTAAGTTCACCCTTTTCATTTTTGATGCTGGTGATTTATTTTTTTCTGTCCTTTATTCTAATCAAATTAACCTAAGTTATATATATATATTTTTTTCATAAAACCAACTCTTATTTTTGTTAATTACTTCAATAGCCTTCTTAGTTTAAATTTTATTAATCTCTCCTTTGAGTTTCAGAACTTCTAATTTGGTGTTTAATTGGAGTGTTTTAATTTGTTCTTTTTATAGCTTTTTTTAGTTACATGCCCAGTTCATTGATCTCTTCTTTCATTATTTTATTCATGTAGCTATTTAAATTATATAAAATTTTTCCTAAGAACTGCTTTGAGTGCATCCCATAGATTTTGACATCTTATCTCATTATTATCATTCTCTTGAATGAAATTATGGATTGCTTCAGTGATTTGTTGTTTGACCCACTCATTCTTTAGAATTAGACTGTTTAATTATCAATTGGGTTTTAGTCTATTTTTTTCTAGTTCTTTATTGAGTACAATTTTTATTGCATCATAAACTGGAAAGGAAGCATTTACTGTGTTTGTCCTTGCATTTGATTGTTTTTATGCCCTAATATATGGTCAATTTTTGTGTAGGTGCCACTTATTGCTGAGAAAAAAATGTATTATTTTCTGTTTCCATTCAATGTTCTCCAATTTTCTCCAGAGAGCTATCATATCTAGGTTTTCTAGGATACTATTAACTGGCTAGCTTCTTTCTTGTTTATTTTGTGGTTAGATTTATCTGATTTTGAGAGGGGAAGCTTGAAGTTCCTCATTAATATAATTTTGCTGTCTCTTTCTTCCTTTAACTGGCTTAATATCATCTCTAGGAATTTGTATGCTCTACTACTTGATATATACATATACATATATATATATATATTTATATATATATATATATATATATATTTAAAATTACTTCTTCATTGTTTACCACACCATTTATCAAGATGTACTTTCCTTCCTTATGTTTTAATTAGATCTTTTTTTTTTTTTACTTTTACTTTTGAGAACAGAATTGCTACCCTTGATTTTTTTTTACTTCATCTTCAAGCATAATAAATTCTGTTGCAGCCTTTTACCTTTATTCTGTATGTGTCTTTCTGTGTCAAATGTGTTTGTTGTAAACAACATATTGTAGTATTCTGTTGTTGTTGTTGTTGTTGTTGTTGTTGTTGTTGTTGTTGTTGTTTTAATCCACTCTGCTATTAACTTCCATTTTATGGGAGAGTTTAATCCCATTTACATTCACAGTTACAATTACCAGCTCTGTATTTCCCTATATCTTATTTTCTCTGTAGTACATACTTTTGTTCTCCCTTTCTACCTGGACCTTAAGTAGTAGTTTTTCCCAATCCTAAGACTCTAAGAAGTGAGCAGTATATGAAAAGCCCAGTTGCAAAAAGCCTGGAAAAGTGATGCATCTTTCTGGCCCTTACAAAAGACTTAAGCAAAGATCATATTTGTGTTAAAACTTTATTATGCAGAGTTTTATCAGTGAACTTTCAATTTAAGGAGGAAATAAGGAGAATGGAACTAGAAACTCAGAGAAATAGAAAAATGAATTGTCCAGACTGTATCACTGTCAGAAGAGGAGGCAGGTCATATACAAATCAATACACTATCAAGAAGCATTTATTAAATACCTACTCTGGACAAGCACTATCCTAAGTGTTCTAGTGCATTACTTTCTAATGGAGAAGCAAATACTAAACTTTATATTTCACAAATGTGAGGAGAATAGATTCTAGAGAGTCCAAGAGGCAAATAGCAGTTGAGAAATCAGGAAAGGATGTATGTGGAAATCACGTTGACCTGTAAATTAAAGAAAGAAAAGGCATCTGATGAAAAAGTGATGAGGCAGCATGCTCTAGGCATGAGTCAAAGACATACCTAACCCCCACTCACATGCATGTACACACATAGGTACACATCTATATACAGTACATACCCATAGTTACATACAATGCACATGTGCACACATAATGTATCCATATGCACACATGTACATGTGTATACACAAAAACAAGAGTACTTCTCATTTTGATGAGTTGTCTTCTAGACCAGAGTTAATCAGTCCCCTGGAGGATTTTACTGTGAATTCCCCTCAGAAACATCTCTACCAACCTAATTGCTAATGTCTCACTTGGCAATCTGCTTTATCTTAGAAGGGACACTTAAAACTTGGTTGGACATCAAAGACACTGAGGTCATCACAACATCCCAAGCCATCAGTTATTGAGACTTTTGCCCTGACATTGGACTTCCATGACTTTGGAAGAGAGAATAAGGCTGATGACCAAAGTCGATTCACACAAAGTCAAAATATCACCCCATGAAGTCATTGGTCCTCTCCAAAACAAAGGATGAACATCATCATAGTGCACTCTAGTAATTCTTCCTTTACTCACTAAACATCTTGCTGGCCATCTCCCTTGCTGTGGTACACACTCCACTTTTTAGAGGAGCTACAGTTAAGGGGATGGCTTTGTGAGGTTGGATAAGGAGGGTCTATCTTATAACATGAAGGTTGGATTGGAATGAAGGATAGCTAGTCTAAATGGACCAAAGATGTCCTGCTACTATGTTCCTTTAACTTGATAGAATATAATTACTACACATTAGCTATTATATTATTAATACATTATCATCAATTAATAAAATTAATATGAATAATATATTATAGTTTAAATATAATCATAATTATAGTATTTTTTAGGAATATAAATTAACCCAAAGGATCCAGAAAACACAAAATAATTACTAGTTATTTATGGAAGTGCTACAGTTTGGAGGTCAAGAAATTGTAACCCAGGGCTTGCTTTTCTCAAGGCAATGTTGTATTGTTGTGTTCTTTAAAACTGTTGTATTCTTTAAAATTGACATTAATATAATCACATTTGAATCCAAGTGGCCTGCCTGGCATTATCACTGTTGCTAATTGGCCTGGCCATTTACGATAGTCCCACATTTTATAATAGTAACATTCAATTTATTGCAAAGGCACCTGTGTTGAAGACAAAAGAGAAAAATGTGGGTCTCAATCCATTGCCCTGTATTCTAGAAGATTAAGAGAATTCTCTATCATCCCACAGCTAGTAATTGTCATCAGTGAGATTAGAACCAAATCTAGAGTTCTGTCCATCAAATGAATAATTTTTCGATGGCCAACTCATGCTTCTGCAAGCTAGAATTCTGGGGGACATTGAACCATGGGTCCACAATCAAGTCACTCCCTTCATTAACTTCTACTTTCCTCTTGTACTAAATGGCTTCTGGGTTTCTCCATCTGTCAAATGAGAGAATTGTACTTGACAAACGTCCAAGGTCCATTCCCATATTTAGAGCTGTGATCATACAAATCTGATTTCATTCATAGGCTCTGTAATGTTCATGGGGAGAATGAATGGGACTCTTTACTTTCTTCTGCATTCCCAATAACTTTCTGTTTTTAGGAATTCAACTGTGTCTTAATTATTTTCTATTAATTAAAATAAACCACAAAACCAGAAATATTTCCAAAGGATATTCTGGCTCAATAGAGTCTATCCTGCTGCACTGTTTATAAGGAAGATTAATATTGACAATGATTTATGAGGTATTTCTTAAAGAAAATCTAGTCTGCTTATTCCTCTTCTTTATAGGAATAAAAGCTTTTCTATAAGATTGCTTCCTCTCCACTTGCCATCAGTCAAACTGGCTAATCACATCAAATGTTCTTTTTTGTAGATCTGGAGTTCCAATGTGTTCAGAGTACTAGAAATAAAAAATGATCCTCATCTTCCTCTTCCTCACATCATCTTGGCTATTTGTTTGATATTTGAAATCTAGTGACATCTTTAGAAAAAAGCAAATTCAATAGCTTTTCTTAAGGGACATTGTGGTTCTGTCATTTCCAATCATGTTTGACTTTAATGAGCCCATCTGGGATTTCCTTGGAAAAATATTATGGAATATTTGCCTGTTCCTTTTCCAAATCATTTTACAATTGAGAAAACTGAAATAAACATGCTTAAATGACTTGCCCAAAGTCATACAGCTAGAAAGTGTCTGAGGCTGACTTGACTGTTCATGAGCTTATCTGGGATTTTCTTGGAAAAAGATTCTGGGATATTTTTTTCTTTTCCTTCTCCAAATCAGATGAGAAAACTGAAATAAAGAGGCTTAAATAACTTGCCCAAAGTCATACACCTAGAAAGTATCTGGATCTGGTTTTGAACTCAGGCTTTCTGATTCTGAACCCAGTGCTCTATCCACTATCCTACCCAGTTGTCTTAAGAGACCTTAGCAGAATGACTAAAGGAGAAATATAGGCAAAGTTTGTCATCTGTCTCCTTGGGAGATGAGTTAGATGATTCCAAATTCACAATCTCTGAAAGAGCAGGTGTAGATTCCAGGTAGGTGTTCTTTACCAGTATTTATGATTTTGTGTGTTGAAATGCTTAGAAGTGTTGAGAAAAGGTAGATTCTCATACAAGATTACACTAGAATACTTGGCGACTATATTAATGAACGAAGAAAGGAAAGGAGAGGAGAGCAGAGGAGATGAGATAGAGAAGATGAGAGCAGAGGAGAGGAGAGGAGAGCAGAGGAGAGGAGAGGAGAGCAGAGGAGAGGAGAGGAGAGCAGAGGAGAGGAGAAGGGAGGAAGGGAGGGAGGAAACATTCTAGCAGTCTAATTTCCAATTTCCTCTTCTATAAAATGGGGATAACAAGAGCATCTAATGCCCAGAATTGTGTGAAGATGAAATGAGATCTGTATGTAAATGTATGTTTTAAAAAAAAAAACATCTTAGGGGGCAGCTAGGTGGTGTAGGAGATAGAATACCAGCCCTGAAGTCAGGAACACCTGAGTTCAAATTTGGCCTCAAACACTTAACACTTCCTAACTTTGTGACCTGGGCAAGTCACTTAACCCCAATTGCCTCAGGAAAAACAACAACAACAACAACAACAACAACAACAACAGCAAAACACCTTAAAATTCTATTTAAATGTCACTGAGAGGTCTATAGGCATTTTGAAACAGGAAATGTTTCATTTGTGTACTTTTATCCTCAGTGCTGAGACAGGTTTTCTATTTAGTTTTGTTTCTGTTTCCTTCTTGTCTTTCTGTTTTCACTGATGGTAACTTTTCCTTTTTTTAGGTCATTTGCCAAAAAGACTATTGAGGAACATAATGCCTCCTTCAAGGGGAGGAAGTTCATCAAGGAGTCTCTGGCTCTTTCCACTTTAAGTAGAGCTCCTTCAGGGAAATCCAAATTCTGACACAGATGAACAAAGACCTATGAGACTTGGAATGCATTTTTGTCAGGAGCAATCAGCCTTTTGCCCTGAGTTTGGCGCACCCCAGTTGGTTTTCCAAGCAGGTTGCCATCTTTCAGAATTTGGAATCCCAGAAGTTTTGCAATGCCCTGAAGCAAGAATGTGAACCTTTAATTCTTCAGAGAAAAGAAACTGTATAGCAGAGCTTTCCTTTTTTCCTTTCTTAATTTTATATTCTTTTTTTTTCCTTTGAAAGCTTGTGGAGCCTGGCAGTCATTAGCTTTTATTCCAAAACAAATGGCCCCATGGCTGTTTGCTATTTCCTCTGAGAGAGGTGACATCAAGGCCCTTATGCCCATGTGAGCTTAGTCACAGCCCTAAGAATATCAGTGGTTTTCCTCTTGTTTCATTTTCAAGAAAATCATGATCTCTAGCCAAAAGTCTATAATAATAATAATAATAATAATAATAATAATAATAATAATAATAATAATAATAATAATAATTTATATTAATAACTATGAAAATAATAGCAAGCATTTATGTACTTCATTAATGTTTGCAAAGTGTTTCATACTAATTATCTTATTTTATCCTCACCAAGAACCCTGGGAGGAATGTGATTCTCTGACCCCTGCTTTATCTTATGGCCTCCAAAGAGATATAGAAAAGAAAGTTATTGTATTGGAAGAATTCTAAATAAAAGTAACCCCATACTGAGAGCTTGTAAACCTTTAGGCACATCAGCAAACTCTTCCAATCCCAATTTTCTTCTCTCCAAAATGAGGGGTGGTACTGATGTTCTCTGAAGTCCTTTCTCGTTCTCTAAAAAAAATCCCCTAATATTATCTTCTGATCTGAACTTTTTTGCTTCCTTGCCTCCTTCTTCTTTATTTTCTTTCCTCCTTCTCTCTCTCAGAAATTCAGAACCTCTGCATTAGCTGGGCACACTCAAGCAAAACAAATGCCCACATTTAGTCACTATTCCCACCAATGCTTTCCAGAACCAGTATAACAGTCTCTCATTTCTCCTCTGTCATGAGCTGAGCCTGGTGAGCAGTTAAATTTAATTATAAAAATCAAAAATGTGTATATTTATAATTTAAATCCTGGGTAGTAACTTAGATGCCTGAGTTCTTAAGCATTTCAGATAAGAGTAAATTGTTCACCTGGTATACAATTCACTTCACTCTGCATCAGTATATAGCAATCTATCTTCCCAGGTTTCTCTGAAACTGTTCTTTTCATCATTTTTTTAGTCACAGTGTCCCTTAGTTCATAGTGTTCTAATGCATCCATGTACAACAATTTGAATTTGTTTAATCATTTCCCAACTATTCAGCACTTTCTTCTGTTTTTTTTTTTTTTTTTTTGGCCTCCCATAAGCTCCTGTAAATAATTTTTGTTCAGTTAGGATTTTCTGCTCATTCTTTGATCTTTTTAGGGTATGTATGCCAGTGGAATATGGGGTCAAAAAAGCATGTACTATCTATTAACTTTATGGACATAGCTTCAAATTGATTTTCAGAATTGCAGGACGCCTTCACATCTCCATAAATATTTATATTGTATATTTAATATTCCTTTTTCCCTTCAAAATTTACATTTGTCATTTTTTCTTTTCTTTTCTTTTTTTCCATCATTTCAATCTATGTGAAATAGAACCACAGAATTGCTATAATTTGCATTTTTCTAATTTATAACTTTTTTATTTGGCTCTAGATAGAATAGCTTTCTTCTTTGCTATCTGTCAGTCTATAATTGATCTTATGATCTTATTCAAAGACAAAAACTTCAATGCAATCCAATAAGCATTTCCTAGGCCCCTATATTGTGCTAGGTTCTCTGTGAGGTTTTATGGAAACACATTTAAAAAGCAAAAGGAAATGGTCTCTGTCCTGAAGCGTACATTCTCCTGTAGGGAAATGTATGTATGGAAAAGTAAATGCAAAGATCACACAAAGTAAATATATACCATTGGAGGGAAGGTAAATGAATGCTTATGTGACATAGACATGATGTAAGACTTCAGCTTTCTTTGGGGTCAAGGGTTCCAAAGAGGGGAGATGAGATAAATATATGTAGATAAAAGTATCTATGGCGAGTGTCCTGCATTAAGACTCAAAATTCTTGGATCCAAATCTTCCTCCTCTAGCATTGTTGTTTGATTCTAGGAAGGCCTTTCAGTCTCACTGTTCCCAATTGAACAATGAGGGAGTTGCATGTAATAGTCACTAAGGTTCTTTTTACTTTCAAAATCTTACAATCTTGAAACTTGTCCCTAAGACTGTCCTAGAGGGTGGTAAATCCTGCCTAAACATGTATCGAGTCTTTTGTTGACTATAGATGGTAATTCACATCAAAAAGCACAATATATAATATACTTATTTCCTAGAATGTGTTAGTTCATGGGTTGGTAACAAGGATTCATGCTTTGTTATGGGGGACCATACAAAAAACAAAGCCTAGCTTTTCCCCTATCTCTTCATCCATCATAAAATTCGAGAGAGCTGAAATGGACCTCAAAGGTTGCAGTCTTGAGCCCCACTCATTTCATGGATGAGGGAAATGGCGCAGAGAGCCTTGGTATATCTCTTAAGGTCATATAAATACAGTGTCAGAGGAAGATTTTGAATCTAAGTCTTCAGACTATTGAGTTGGGATTTTCATCTTCCTCACTAATGCTGTTACTCTCTCCCCCCCAAAAAAATCAGTGATTTTCCTTTCCAGGGAAGTCTCCTTTAAGGCAGATGCCTTCTTGGATCATAATATTTTTAGAGAACTTCTCTCCTCAACTTTTGAGAGTCCAAGGAATATAGGGAGCCTCAGCCAAGTAAGAAGCATGCAGTGCTCCAGAGAAAGTAACTCTCCTAGGGCCTCTCCTAGGGCTTTGAGGGAACTATAACATGCTGCTCCTGAATCTATTACAACAATTATAATCTATTTCCTAGTGAATGGTATTGTGCTGATTAAACACTGGAGAAATAAGTCAATTGGTTAATCAGCATATATTATAAAGTTTATTCAGGGGAGTCAGTTCTGGGAAAACAGAGACAAATAAGCTGCCATAAGAGACATATATTCTAATGAACAGAAGCATAGAAGGTCCATTTAGTCTCATCTAAGTCTTGCTGGTAGAGGCTTTATTTCCATTAATGTCCACTCTGTTGTTACATTTTGGAAAACATACTAGTTTATGTACATAATCAGACACATAATTAGATAACTACAGCTTATTAAGGCTTGTGTGGACTTGCAATTTTTCAATCACTAGAATTATCTAATAATTTTAACTTGAAATATAGATTTCTAGATGATTAAAACTAGCACCCAATTATTTTATGTTTCTCATAAAAGAACTGCTGATGTACACATTTAGTATGTATCTCAATCATTTCACATTCATAATCAGATAAGTGAGTGTTTAAATTAGGTTTAATTAGTTCTTATCAGAGCTGCAAGAAGTAACTTTGCCAGAGAATCTAAATGAAAGACTCAGGAAATCTTCAATACAACCAATTCCGGATCCCTTGGCTTAGGGGGTTCCAGGATTTGTTTCATGGAAGCCTTGATTTATAAGAAAATCGTTTCAGGGATTTTGGAGAACAGCCACAAAGGAACTTAGAACTTGCCTAGTATCTTGTATATTTTAAGAAGCACCAGATGGTTCAAAAGTTTCATTTGTTGATTCACTTCAACTTCAATTCAATTCAATTCAATATTGACCAAGTCCCTGAACATGGTGGCTCTTTTCCATAAGATTTGGGAATTTAAAAAATGGAACCAAAATCAATCCACATCCTAAGGGAGAATACATGGAACATGGGGTGGTAAACAAAGAATATATTGTGCACAAGTATTTATGAGTAATATAATATGTATTTGTAAATTTGTAAATAGTAATTACCAAGTAATATAACTGTACTACAAAAGAATACAAGCAAATTTCAGGAGTTTGGAAATGTTAATACCCGGACAGAAACAGAAAGGACTCACCAGCAAATGTCAGCTGAGTTGTGTCTTCAAGGGAGCTAGGGATTCCAAAATGATGGAAAAAGAACTGGATTCAATTATCCCCAAATGGCTGCCATCTCTCACCCAAGTCAGCTGCTTTACAAGTAATTATAGTGTGTATATAAGGGAAAAGGGGTAAATATAAAAGAGTTTATTCAACTTACACCGACTTTTACCTAGTCAAAAACTCTGAGTTTGTAGCCTGCTTTTTCATTCAAAGCTTATGCCCACAGTCTTAATGAAACAAGTGGTCTTAATGGCTCCTTGGATCACAGACATCTAAAAATCTCTCAAATCCATCACAAATTGAACTGAATGAAAAAGCTTTTATTAACCACCAATTACGTACAAGCTCACAGTTATAGAAAGTAATGAATCCAGAGCAAATGTAACTTAACCCAATTTAATAATCATGTATTAAGCATCAATCAGATACAAGTATATAAAGCTAAAAACAGTTAACAAATACAGAGCAAATTCAACTCAGTCCAATTCAATAAGTATTCATTATATACCAACTATACAAGTATATATGACACAAAGAAACAAATCCATAACATGTTTAATGCAATAGAAGTGACTAAGTATTTCTTAGCTCATTTTTGTATTGAAAATTTAAAGAGAAGCAAAAGGAACAGTCCTTGCTGGTAGGGATCCAGTATTTGCATAGTTAGATTAAAATAATAGTTAATATTAGGTAAAATAATTAGGTAATAATAGGTAAAATAATATTTAGAATGGAGAATCATCTAAATATTATTTTACCTATTATTACCTAATTATTAATAATTAGGCAAATTGGGCAAGGCTTCTTGAGAAAATGGCATTGGAGATAAGCTGTCACGTATCTCTGTTAACTGGGCCAATCTAGTCTGTCTAGAGTTTTGTCTCCTTGGCACTTAGCAGAAGGCCTAGCCCAAAGCTGGCACTTAATAAATGCTCATTGAAATGGCTAAACTTAAACAGGAGAGGAATGATTCGGAATCTCCTCTGGCTGCAGCCAGGGCTTCGGTATCTCCACCCCCACCAATGACAACCATAGCCATATGGCTCCAGAAGAACAAAGGAGCCCATTTGCCCTTTGTTACCAAACAGCCCCACTCCAGATCTCTTAAATATGACCCTACAGATGTGAAGCATGAAGGCATTAATAGGAGCTGAACCACCCAGGGCCCGCCAGCCCCAGCATATGCCAGCCAGCCCCAAGGGAATGCTAATTCATTCTTTCTGCTTTCAGGTCCGCATCTTTACATATCTGATAGGAAGAGAAGCCGCATTTGCCGACAACCTCAAATGGATGGCCTGTGCCAACAAAGGTCTGTTTGCCCTCTACAAGTGGGATGTGTGGGTAAGGGGATGTTATACCAAATGATTGGGAAATCTTTCAGAGTCCTAGAACAAATCTCAGAGTTGCACTTGGAAAAACAAAACACTATAATTAAATGAGCTTTTCAGTGAACTTCCTAAAAAAGAATTTCCTTGTAAATATATACACAAGCTCATATATGTATGTCTATGCTTATATATGTATACATCTATTAAAATGATGAATAAACATGTTTTTTGCAATACATTATAACTATTTAACTTGGGAAGGGGTGGACATCTCAATAGTCACTTCAGAGAAATTCTTCACTCCTGGGAGCTTTAATTCTGTATCTAGTTATGACATCTGTTAGTTCCTTTTCCTCTATAAGCCACATCTTTTTCACCTGAAATTAGAGAGGGAAAGAGTGGAAGAAGACAAAAGTTTTATATAATTCTCCAACTTTGTGATTCTATCCCCAATTATGTTTTGTCCACTTGCTGCCTTGCCTCCCTCTCAAACAACAGAAATGCCATCTTGCTCTAAATAATGAACTTGGCCTTGATTCAAAATTTGAGGTAGGTCAGGAAGAGAGGAGAGAGGACAGAGGTTCACTTCTGCATGAACTTGATGGTCATCTAGCCACAAAGTCATTGTAAGACAGCAGTATCCCGGTCCAAAGGAAAACTGGAATACTATCTCCCTTTCTGAGGGATGCTTTTTCTCATTTTTCCCCTTTTATCTTTGGTCTTGAAAAAAGCAACTAGAAATTTTCCTTGCAATTTTTTGTTATTATTTGTGCCACATCCAATTAGGATACCTTCCATCATCCAGTATCCACTTAGTCACGGGTTATTGTTTTTACCACTGTCTATGTCCAGCTGATGGAAATTACTGAAATTGAAATCTTGTCTTAATCAACTAATATTACACCATAATTGAGTTTTAGTCATTGTTTACAAGAATCTTTGAAGAAGACTTTTGAAGATGATTTAACCAACAAAGTCCTTTTAGGGACTGACTTAAAAGTGGAGCCCTTTGGATTTATAAGGCCTGAACACAACTATTTGACAATCCCAGGAGACAAGGGAGTGAAGCCACTGGACTGGACCCATCTGAGCAAGATGGCCTCCATGTGCTTCCCATCCTATACATATCCACCAGTGTCCCTCAGAGTTGAGAGTTGAAGAGACCTTAGGGATCATCCAGTCCAGTTATTTAATTTTATAGATGAGGAAATTGAGGACCAGAATAAGGAAATTTTGCTCTTTATAGTAGTTCTTGATACACCCAACAGCATCAATTATTGCTATTTTTGACATCATTCTATAACAGTAATTTAGATTTTGCAAATAATTTTATTAAAATCATCTCATTTGAATCTTACTGACATCTCTCAGTATCACTTTCCTTATGTATAAAAAAGAGCATGTTGGATTATATGAATTAATCTTCAAAGTCTCCAACTTTAAATTCACTATCTCATGAATATCCCTATACACTAAAGAGTGGTTAATTATTTGTTGTCCTTTATTCTCAAAAAGGGCCAAGCTAAATTCTGAAGTTAGGACTGTGTCCATTTCACAGATAATATAACCAAGGTGGTTAATGACTTGCTGACATCATGTAAGAAGCAGAATATGAGGGAGTCTTATTTCATTCTTGTGGCCCTTATTGAATGAGTTCCCTTCATCAGCTTCCATGTGTATTCTCTTTCTGATCTGTTTCTGCCTATCTTCCCAGCACCAGTCAGCTTTCTTTGGCCCTCTTCTCAGTTATAAGCACTCTTCAATGTCAGATATCATCTAACACCGGGGCTCACCCCAGATTCTTTGCCTCCAAATCCCACCCTTTTTCCACTATCCTTAAGTCCTCCTCCTCCTTGGTTTCCTCCATTTCCCTGATGTTCCTTCTCGGGAATAGAAACCCATTGTTTATCTCAGCTCAGTCACAAAGTTATCATCAAAATATGAGGCTACTATTCTCAATGTGCAAATAAAGATAGGCTAGTAGTGGCGCCAGTGATGGGGCATTTTATATCTTACTGTATCAGGAAACCAGGATCCACCATTGGCCATTAATTCAATCACCGTTTACAGTCTCAGATTGTTCAAAATTGGAAGGGAGAGAAGCATTTTTTTCTTGGCCAAATTCTTGTACTGAATAGAGCATGGTAGCCCAGGAAATCACACATGGCCCAGCAGGGACAGTCCAAAGCCTGACTGAACAACTAGGACAAAGTCAAAGTCTTTTATGGCACAAAAGTTAAGGGAGTTTGCATGTCACTGAGGTCAGTGATCCCAAATCAATTTTCCTTGCAGAGATTTTCCCATTGGGAATCTCAAAACCAACAGGAGAGTTTCCGAAGCACTCAGCTGACTAGCCCATGGCTAGCAGAACTCTTGGCATGGAAAAGGATCTCCTGGGAAACATACACTACCTTGTAAGAGTTCTTCAAATCCTCAGATCCAATGGCAAAACCATGAGAGCCCAGAGCCACATTTTTTCTTTCACATTGTTTGCATAAATAGGGCATATCTGAAGGGAGCTTGGCTTTAATGAGGCAAAACAGCAAACCATTTAAAAAACATTAAAGCATTCCCAACAATGACTCCCCAGTAGAACTGTTTATGCAATCCACTGCTCTCATTTTCCACTGTTGGGTAGGCAAGTGCATGTGACCAACCTAATGCTGGGAGATCAGCTCAGATATTGGGAGGTGGGGTGGGGAGATGGAAAATTCCCTGTTGTGCTGGATGCTACATGTGAAAATAGGCAACAAATACTTCTCCAGTTCCAGATACTTTCAATGGAAAATTTGTCAGTTGCAAATAAATAAACAAAAGGATTTTTACAAAAGACCATTATTAAATGCTAGTTCAATTTTTCCTTTCTTGATAAAAGTGACTATTTCTCTGCTTATTTTTAGATATTTAGAGCTGAAAGAGATCTTAGAGATCATACAGTTCAACTGTTATTATTTTACAGATGAGGAGACTGAGTCACAGGGAAGTCAATCATTTCCTTGAGTCATACAGTTAAAGAGTCTGAACAGATTGTGAACTCTTTCTGACTCTATATCTAGCTGTCATTCTATGATTCTATCTAGTTAATCTCTTCCTTTCTTGAAAGAGAGTGGTAACTTTCAGTATTCTATAGATGAACTTCCTCAGGACCCTTCATCTTACCCTGTGGACATATCTATTGGCTTCCTGTTTAATAGAGAGGGGAAGAAAGACCACCATTAGGAACCCACCCAGACATCAGACTGGATCATCACATCAGATTTAGAACTGAAAACAATCTTAGAAACCATCTATTTCAATTCTCTCATTTTACAGATCATGAAACTGAGACCCAAGGGATTGAATGATTTGCCCAAAATCACAGTTAGATCTTAGGAATCAATGGACCTTGGCCAAGGCAAAAACGCTCCCCTTCCTTAAATTTCTGTCTCTTCTTCTATAAAAGGACATTTCATCCTTTTATAAGAATCTTAAGTCTAGAGCTGAAAAGGACCTTGGAGATTCCTTAGTCCAATTACCCTTGATTTTAGAGTTAAAGAAATTGAGGCACAGAAAAGGTACGCTCTATGATCTTTATTTAAGGACACACAAGTATTAAATACCTTAGGTGATATATGAACCCAGGTTCTCTTGCCTCCATGTGCAATTCCCTGGCCATGATGATTCCTCCTCTTTTGGAATACCAAGATGAATCAGTTCTTCTGGAACTCCATCTTAGGTCCTCCTAGAGCAGGGATTTTCAAACTATGGCCCTCGGGCCAGATGCAGCCCACTGAGGACATTGATGCGGCCCACCAGGTTATGGCAAATGGGCTGAGGGGTGGAGACGAAGTGTGAGCTTTTGTTTTTACTATAGTCTGGCCCTCCAACAGTCTGAGGGACAGTGAACTGGCCCCTATTTAAAAAGTTTGAGGACCACTGTGAGAATGGATTTGAATAAATGGGACTTCCACCAGATGATTTGATTGCTTAGAACTCTTGGGGAATATGACAGTCATCAATGAACTCCTTCTTCCCCTGTCTACCCAATGCAAAAGTTAAAAAAAATGAAAAGTTCTCCAATAATTTTATTAACTGCATAAATTCATTGCTTATTAGGGCTTAAGATAAGGACTAAAATGGAAAGAATTCTGATTTCTGTGTGATCTGAATGAAGTTTCCTTTTTACAGCTAATTAGCCTCAGCTCCAGACTGAGGGACTCGAAGGTCCCTTTCATTTTAAGGCCATAGCCCTGAGGAAGGAACCCTAGAGACATCAATTCAATCTGTTTACCATTTGTCCCAGAGAGTTGTCTAATGTCCCTAGCACCCCATTGTCCTGCCTTGATAATTGAAGGATCACTGGATTGGGATACAGGAAAAGCTCAGTTTGAATCCTATTAAGTCATTTGTGAACTGTAGGGTCCTGGACAAGTCCTTCTGTGCCTTATCTATAAAATGGGGGAAATAATAGCTTGCTAATCACAGAGCTGTTTTGAAGAGCAAATGAGAAAATGCAATATACTTTTCAAACCTTCAAAGAGAATATAAATGCTTGCTCTTATTATTAGTGGACTGCATTGCCTTGTAGTTAATATCCTTTTGTCATTGTGTTCATTTAAAAAAAAAAAATAAGGTTAAATACATAACAAAATACCAGGAAAATAGGGATTTGCATTTAAATGTGATGTTTGGGGTGAAACTCCATTAAAGGACTTGGCCCAGTGTCACTGGCCCTGTTCCAAGCCTCTGCAATTCTCTTAGGCAGAGCTCCTCCTGAATGTAGGCAGGCCTTGTGCCATGGGGGAATAAAAAAGCCAAGCTAGCTCCTTCTTGTTGCCAGGCTGTTATTTACTCTCAAAATCCATGCAAAGATTTAGCCCCATGGGTCTGTGCAAAGGCTGAAATGGGACTATAGATCATGGAGAGAACTTTGTCAACACAACATTTATTAAGTGTCCACTATAATCGAGAAAGTGTTTGTGTGTATGTGTGTGTGTGTGTGTGTGTGTGTGTGTGTGTGTGTGTGTGTGTGTAGTATGGTTTAGCAAGACAATTTCACCTGCTTTTCAGAAGTTTCCATTGTGGTGGAGGGATAGGTCAGTCCCACTTAGACATAAATCACAATATAAGAATCCTGCCTAAGAAAGGCTTTAGTTAAGCAGTAAAATTCAGTGGGAGGCAATGTCTAGAGCAATGTAAATGAAAATAACAAGAAAAAATAAAACAAAACAAGAAATAATAAGCACTGGAATTCTAATGACCAAGTTTGTCCTTTAAGAAAGCATTCAATCTTCTTTGTGAAAGTGGGGTGGGGGTTTGGGATTGTGGAACACTACATATACTGACAGACATGGTCAATGTATTGGTTATTTTTATTGAACCACATTTTTCTCCTCTTTTATATATATATATATATATATATATATATATATATATATATATATATATTTTTTGTTTAAGAAATGAGTGTGGCAGGGGAAGAGATTAACACAAAAGTGAGGTAATGTTCAAGCCTATCAACCAAAAGGAAGAATAGATAACATAATACCCTCAGGTAGTATTATGGATTGGGAATCTGGGAAAGGAGGAGGAGCCTAGAGTTGAGTTTTAAAGACTGTGTAGGACTTGAAAATGGCTAAGAGGAAAAAAGAAGGCCATGTCAGATATAGGGAGTCCAACAATGTTGGAAGCACACAGAATGTTTCCAGGGATCAAAACCCTGTTTGGTTGGAGGGTGGTGCAGTAGAAGGAAGATTGCTTCATAAAGCAAGAGTAATGAAGGCAGCAGAGCAGATGGGCTTACTTCAGTAGGAAGCCCTTAGAGGATAACTTTCTTAAATCTCTATATCAGACTGATTATTCCTATGGTGTTAAAATGAATGAATTGGACACAACAAAAGAGCAAAGGTGTAGAGACTTGGCTGGAAGCTTTCGCAGAGACCTAGGAAAAGGTGATAAAAATCTGGCATTTGGAGGGAAGAGACTGAGAGAGCACAGAGGAGATGGGTGTGAAAGTAGTGGTAAGAGAGACAATCAACCTAGGATCTGGAACTGAGGAGCGAAAAAAAGGAAAGACATATGAGATAGGTGCATAGAACAGAATTGGGCTGGATTGGACTAAAGTGAATAACCCATGTGACATTCATGGGAGACTGGGTAAATAACATTGCCACAGTGAGAAAAAAATCAAATCAGAAAGATGAGCAGCTTTAGGATGAAAAAGACAATGAGCTCACTTTGAGAATGCCTAGTTCTTATTGCTTGTAGGAAATGAGACACACAGAGTGAAAAAGGCAGAAAGACAAAGAGAGAGGGAAGGAGAGAGGGAGGGAGGGGGCAGAGAAGAGAGAGAGAGAGAGACAAGGACAGAGACAGAGAGAGACAGACAGACAGACAGAGACAGAGGAGATGAGACAAAGGCAGACAGACACAGACACAGAGAAACAGAGACAGATAGACATTCAGAGAGTGTATGTATCTTCTGAGTAATTGGGAGAAATGATCTAGAGCTCAGAAGAAAAAGTAAACCCAGAGATAAAGATCTGAAAGTCATTTGCATGGAGATGGTATGTAATGTTCTGGTTAGCCTTCTGAGGTCTTTGCACCAGCCTTCATTTCATCTGAGTAATCAGCAGGAGAATAGCCAGAGATAAAGTCCAAAAGTCTTTATTGTCTCCTTCTCAGTCCATCTCCTTGCCTGGGACTCGGCTAGCTTTCTTGAGGCCCTTCAGATGGGCCTTGGTCTCAGTGGGGGAAGCAGGAGAACAGGCCAGCCACCAAGAGGCTGATGAAAGTGGAATGTCTCTCTGAGTACCAGAGCTTGAGCTCCAGCCTCCAGTCCTCCTTCTTCTCTGAGTCTGTTAGATCCCTCCTGTAGGTCTGACTCTGACCTCTTAAATACTCTATTACAATTAAATCCATTTATCATACTGAGGAGTATAAGCCAATCATTATATCACTGGGGAACCATTATTTGTTGTAAGATTAATTCAATCATACTGAACTAGAGAACTATTAGTCACCATGCTACAGTAGATAACCATTGTCTTATCAGTTCCACTTAGTGAACACCTAGTTGAAAGAATCCTTGTTTCAAGTACATTTCTCCTGAGTTCTGGCCCATTATAAGGTTAGATGAAGCCAAGAGAATAAATGATGCTGCAAAGATTATGCAAAGATCAGACAAGAGACCAATCAACCCTTGAAGAATACCTATACTAGAGACTCTTCCAGGGAAGAATTCTGGGAAGATAGAGGAATATTTCAGAAAATCTCAAGCTCCCCGTATTTCCCCACAAACAGAACAAATGTTCACCTCAAGGTACATATAGACCACTGAAAAACAAAGAAGACTTGGGACAGATCAAGGTTCTTCCTACAATAATCCAAGAAGACCTGAAGAAGGATCCCAGTTTAGGGATTAAACAGTGTGAAAGTACAAACACTTCTAGGCTAGCTCTTTGGAAACAGCCTGCGGTAACTGAATATGGCTGGGTTGAATTGAACCACAGGAACTTTTACTTGACAACTTGAGGAGTCAGGGGTTTGAATCCTGAGGGAATCTCAGCTGATTAGGAACACCAGGCCTAGTTGAGCTGCAGGGATGGGTGAGAAGGAGCCAGGGCACTGGGAGAGTGCAGAAACAGCACAGCAGGGATATTGCTGGCTTCTGTCACTTGCAGGAGAGGGATGGTCTGATTTTGGGATTCCAGGTCAGAAGGGAAAGCTGAAATGAAGCTAGAGGCACCATTGCCTCCAGTCCAGGATTAGAGGTACTTACACTAATAGTTCTCATTACAAAAAGAGCAGGCAAAGAAGAAAGAACCCAACCATGAAAGCTTATGATAGAAAAAGAAAGACTGGAATTTATCTCCAGACTAAATAGAGTGAAGTTTTTTTTTGTTTTTTTTTTAAGCCTTTTATAGTTATGTTAAATGGCTATCTACCCAGAAAAAGATTATAAAAGAACTCAAAAAAGACTTCAAAAATGAAATGCGATTGAGGAAAAACAAACAAAAAAGGAGAAAATGTTAACCAATTAGAAAAGTAGAAAATTAAAGAAGAAAAGAGTACTTTGAAAATTAGAATTGGGCAAGGACAAGCCAGTGAAGCCATAAGAGACCAAGAAATAACCAAACAAAGTATAAAGAATAATAGAAGAGAATGTGTAACATAAGAGAAACAACAGATTTGAAGAATTGATTAGGAAGAAAAAAAATTTAAGAATAATTGGACTACCTGAAAGCTCTGACCAAAAAGAAGAACCTTGACACAAGAAAGGGGAGGGGAGGAAATAGGATAAGATGAGAAAGGGAAGTATATAGATTTATGGTAATAGGACAAGGTCTGTAGATTAATGGGAAAAGGATAAAGAAGGAGGGAAAGAGAGAGATAGGATAAGGTACAGAAGATATTTAGATTAAAGAGAGTGGGATAAAGTGTGTAGATTAATGAGAATAAAATAAAGTGGGAGGAAAAAAAATGTAGGGGAAGAAAACAAGGGAGGGATCCATGGGTGGGGTTGGTTAAGTATTAGCAAGTGAAGTTAAAGAGAATTAAAGTAGAAGAGTTAGCTGGGATAGGAAATAGGAGATAAACACAAATATCATAACAAGGATCAGGAATACAATTTATTAAAAAAAAGAAAAGCAGGGCTAGTAATCATAGAGCTCAGGAAAAGTCAAAATTAAAGATTCAATCACAAGAAAAATCTGTATTATGTCAGCCATATTAATAATGTTTTAGACGCATGTTTACTTATATGTAAATGTGGATATATATATATATATATACATATATATGTCTATTGTGTATATGTGTATGTATATATGTATATGTAAATATATATGTTTAAGTGTGAACATGTATATATGTATTGTATGTATTCATATATTATAAATATATCCAAAGTAAACTGTAATCTGCTTAAAGGAGATGAGGAGAGATGTAAGGGGGAAAAGAGAATAAAGCAAAAATTGCACAGCAGAGAACAAAGAAATAATCTATAAAGAAGTGAAGCAAAAATGGACAGTCATGAATATATAATCTCTACTGTTATATACACTTTCTTGAAATGGAAATTTATTGTTACATATTTTCAAATCTCCCTGATGTTCTGCTGGGCACATGACAATATTTTTTGTTTTGTTTTCCTTCTCTGTATTTTTTTTTTCTTATTTTGTATTTAGTTTTAAATAAATAAAAAAGAAAGAAAAATACACTAATGGGATTGAAAAGAAGATAAAGCTGAGAAATAGAGAAGCCATGATTAAAGAGACAGGAGGAAACCGAGGAAACATAAAATCCTCTATAAATGCAAGAATGATAGTTTTTTTTTTCCTTTTTAGACCTGAGGAAATTCAGTGATAGATTGCATTACCTTTTCAATCATCACTTTATTTCCAAAATAAGCATACTTTGGATATCTACTTTTATCAAGCTTAATTTGCTCTGTACAGGGGTATGGCATCTGGAGAATGGGATCTGTAGGGAGCCCTCAAAAGCAGAGTTAAAAGCTGATGAAAGAACCTCATGAGACAACCTTTCTTCCTGGCAACCTCCTGCTCTAAGTTCCCACTCTGGGTAGCCTCAGTTCATGTGGTTCAACACCATGCCAAAGCTACTAAGATTTCTTTGCTAAATCATTGATGTTTAATTATTTCAGGCATGTCCTAGTGTTCATGATCGCATTTGGGGATTTCTTGGCAAAAATCTTCGAGTGATTTCCCATTTCCTTCTCCAACACATTTTACAAATAAGGAACCTGAGGCAAGCAAGGGAAGTTTATTGTATTAGTAAATGTGTGAGGCCAGATTTGAACTTCAGAAGATGTCTCCTAGATGCTTGACCCAGTATTTTATGCACTGGTAACACCTAACAGCTCCTCTTTCCTACAGAAGGAAAGCCATTTGAAAAACACTGGTGCCCCATCTGAGTTAAAATTTAATCCTTGGCTTAGGTAGAATGGAGATTGCTCTAACAGAAGAAATAATAATCAATGAAATGATCTATCAATAAGCACTTATTAAGTGTCAACAAGCACTTATTAAGTGCCTACTGTGAGCCTGAGCACTGGAGGATACAAAGAAATGCAAAAACAGTCGCTTCTATCAAGAAATCCATGCTCTTTTCTTTTTCCATTCCCATCCCATATAGAATGATTTTTATATATGTTTATATATATATATGTGTGTGTGTGTGTGTGTGTGTGTGTGATATATATTTGTATATTTTATATAGAATATTTTTATTAAAATATATTTTATTATTTTTAATTAAAATATTATTTTATTTTATCAAAAGATATTCTTTGCAACCAATACACAACTTGGAAAGAAAGAACCTGAGTAGAAGTCTTGGCAAAGTCAGTGGGGTCATTGGTTCTGGATAGAGCTTATGTTCTACTGGAAGAGAGTGTGCAAAAAAAATATTGAACATCCAGGGTAGAGGAGATAGAAAAGCAACTTGACACTGAGAATCAGGAAGCAGAGTATCTAAACTAGGAAAAGTCCTTCCTTTCACTGGGTCTCAGTTTATGCAGTTTGTGAAATAGGAGAGGATTAGGTGGTCTCTAAATCCTTTTGGGGAGGGGCTAACATTCTAACATTTCCTAAGTATTTGAGTGTAATGTAATGTATCATATTCCTTGCCTTTTCTGCTCACATGGATCTCTAGTCTTCTACACTGGAGTCTCTTTGTCCATTTGACATTTTTACACTTTTTAACTAAACTATAGAAGTATCTGCTGCAAAGGCATGGCTACTTCCAAGAAGGAACCCATTCCAGATTTGGGAGTAGCATGGGCATGGGGAAGGAATCGTGTATGGAACTCAGAGTAGAAAAGTCTGAGCTTGACAGTTTACTAGCTATATTACCCTGGACAAGTCACCTAACTAATTTCTTTTAGCCACACTCTCTTTATCTGTAAAATAAGAGCTGTATCCCATCATCTCGAACCTCACTTCCAGCCCCAAATCTTTGTTCCTCTGATCATTTGTAGGGATTGGACTGGACAAGCATTAAAATCCTCTCCAGCTATAATGTCTAATTCCATGATCACTGTGACAGAACACAACAGTGGCTGCTACTTCAAGCCTGGTTTTCAGTGTCACTGAATGGGATACCAATGAAAACATATCTTTGAAAAATATCTCAGTATTAATAAATATTAAGGCAAGGAAGGAAGTATCAGAAACTTGAGAAGGAGCCCGCCTATCCTTCTTCCATCAAGTTTCTTCTATTCATCAAATAGGTCAAAGAGAGGATATTGCTAAGAAAGAAGGAAAATAAATTAACATGATGGAGAAAAGTGGGCAGGCCAGTTATAATAGGTGGCTAATTTCAGTAATAATTATCCCTTCATAATTACAGAGTGATTGTGGCCTTTATTTCAGCATGAGGCATGGAGTGTAAAAGCACATTTAAAAGGAGACTAAACATTAAAGAACCATAATTTTTTAAAAGCGTTTAAAATAATTTCAAGCTCAGAGAATTTAAAAGAGAGATAAGACTAAGAGGAGAATGTAATTGCTTACAACCCTTGACTGCAACCCTTGGTGACTTCCTATTATCAATCAAACAGCACATTTGTTCATTCAAACTCACATGACAACCTTATAACAAGGCACTTTCCGGAAGGTCAAGGATCTTAATACCCTGGGGTTAGGTGATTAAATGTGTTTGTTTGGTGAAGGTTTGCTGTATGCTGCTTTGGAGTCAGATCTTGGCTAAAATAAATGAAATATTCATTTGCCTTTGGACTGGGGTTCATTCCAGTAGGGAATGAGCTTTGGGCACTTGTCAAGAACTCTAGGGAATAATAAAAACTTTGCTGCCCTTTAATTTCTGGCTTCCTGGAGGGACAAGGGAATTGAGGGGTTTCAACCATTTTATCCAACTAGGGCAACAATTTGATGGTAGTGTGGGTATTTAGTCATTTTCAGTCATGTCTACCTCTTCCTAACATCATTTAGCATTTTCTTGACAGTAGTTTGCCATTTTCTTTTTCAGATCATTTTACCATTCTTTATGGTCAATTCTTTATTGAAAGCAAATAGGATTATGTGATAAATTCAGGGTCACACAGCTAACCGTTGTTTGAGATTAGATTTGAACTCAAGATGAATCTTCTTGACTCTAAGCTTGCCATTCTATCCACCGCAGTACCACCTAGCTTCCAAGGCAGTAATGGCTTGGGGCAATTTCTCCCAGAAGAAAATTTCCTCTGATTCTATCCCCATCTTCTACTGTCTACCTTTTGTTTATACATAGTTGTTTGCATGTGGTCTTCTCCAATTATTTTTAATTCCATGAGAGCAGGAACTATTTGCTTGGCTTGGTTGGGACTTTCTTTGCATCCTAACTCTAATGGACTTTTCACTATCTAATGTAAAGGGAGAGAAGTTAAGATGGATCTTATTGTCTCAATCTTCTCCCAGTGCATCCCAAATACATTAAATATCTCTTGTGCATTAGGCACAGAAGATACAGAGATGAAAATGGATCGCTGCCAACCCCAGCAAGAGAGTATGGTATGAAGAAAGAGTCTTGTTCTTGGAGCCAGTCATGGAGAGATGGAGAAAGCTAGATAGTTTCATTGCCATATGAAAAATGTGATTTGAAAGTCTCTTGCCATGCAGATTTGCACTATATAGTCTTGGAGAAGTTAAGAGTTGAGAAGTTAAATGAGTTGCCCAAGTTCACACAGCCAGTTTGTATCAAGTGCTGGGCTTGAACACAGTTCTTCCCAACTATGGGATCAAATATTTTTCTACTATGTCCTACTGCCACTAATAATGTGGTATGATGTGATACGGTGCATGATGAACAAAGAATAAACATCTCAGATCAAAGAGCATAATAGATAAAGGACCTAACATTGGAGTCAAAAGACCTGGGTGAAAGACCCACTTTTGATGTATTCTGTGGCCCCAGTCAAGTAAGTTGTTTTCAGTTTGCCCATTTCCTTCCCCTATGCATCCATATATGCATCTATCTATCCATCCAGTCAATGATTATTTGCTGAGTTTCTGAGATGTGCTCCAGACAAAGAGATCTCAAAGTTGAAGAAGTCAGGGTCACTGGCCGGTCTTCCAATAGCCAATTGCCTTTAGTAATAGAGAGATCAGTCATTTCTTTGAGGGTAACCATCATGTGAGCAGTGCTCTTTAATGGCAGAGCTTTTATTCTGTTTTGGTTTCCTAATTGTACATATTTTGCTGGTAAATGACCTCCAGTGACCCTCTGGGGAGAATGTGGCGGCAGAAGGAGTCTGCTCACTGTGATGTCAAGAGAGTGCCAGATGCTCATTTCTAGCTCCTTATTCGGTTATGTAAACCCACCAGGATGGGCAAGTCTGTCTTTTCAGGGCAACGAGGGCAGGAGGGGCCATGAGCAAGTGCTAATACATTTTAATTATTACTCTTCAGAGCTATCATTACAAAACCAGAAACCGCACAAGCCATATTTGGGGTGGGATTGGCACACCAAATTCAAACCAGCTGAACTTTGTTTAAAAATGCCCTAGGTCCATGACCCTTTGGTTGGCACACTTCTTCCATTCCATCTCTTCCTTCCCTTTTGGACTGAAAGAGGGTAGGAGCTTGGGATACCCAGAGTCCTTTGGTTTAAGCCTTTGGGAGATGCCGTGAAGATCAGACAAGGGGATTGGGATCCAGAGAGTGAAACCCTATGCTCAAAGGAAGCAGAGCTGCAAGACCTTTTGATCAGAGAGGAAGCGAAAGCTAATAAGAGGAAAAGAAGAGGATTACAATAGAGGGAAAAGAAGAGGGATACAAATGGTGGGGAGAAGGAAAGGGAGAGAGAAGGGAAGGAGAGGAAAGGAAAGAATGAATGAGGTAGGGGAGAGAAAAAGAGACAGTGAGAGAAGAGAAAAAATGGGGATTCTATTGGACATTTTCCCAAAAGGCATTCAAGATGTAATGAATTTTCAAGGTTCAAATGGAAATTCTTCGAATCAATCTCAAAAAGTAAAAATTATCTTTTCAAAAAACAATCTCTTTTCCGTCTTTCTAGTTTGCCCCTTTATTATGAAATTCATTCAATTTGAGTAAAACAGATAGAGGAGGCTCATTCTCTTCCCTTGCAGGCTCCACCGTCTCTCTAAATTCTGTTTCTTTTTTCTTTTTCTCAGGTTTTTTCACTCAGATCTCCACCTTGGCTGATGTCCAGGAGAATGTCATGGAGTATCTTCATGTGTTGAGCCGGCCAAAGGTCATTGACCAGGAGCACGACGTGGTCTGGACAGAGGCGTATATCGACAGCACTGTAAGTGTGTGTGGTCACATGACATGTATACTACCATTCTGTATCTTGGAAATTGACCTGAGTGGTCAACCCTCAAGGAGCTGTCATTCAACCTTTGGAGTGACCATCTTGACTCCTTTAGCACATTATCCTAAAAATGGTCCAGACTTATGTGACAAAATGAATTATTGGATTCATGCTATCTAAAGGAGTTGATTGTTACTTGTCGGTAAGGACCACTGACATTAAAGCTGATTCCTGGAATGTTGGGACACCCTTGATTGGTCTGATTAACACCATTAAGAAGATTCTCTTTCTTCTCTTGGGCTCATTTCCTTTTCTTTCTCTCAGTGTTTACACATTCTAGCAGCATCTTGATTTGCACCTACTTGGACACAAAGACAACAGTTTCCATTTAGAGCAAGGTCTGCTTTGGGTGAAAACTTTTTCTTAGGACCTTGATTCACACTTCAGAATAGGACCAGTCTTTGGCTATATGGTTAAAAGGGAGTTAGGCATTGACCCAGATGGTCACCCCTTGGAACAGTGTTATTGGCTGAGTCCTGGCATAGTGAACATACTCCAACCAAATCCTTGATAGAGAGTTCAAAGACCCATCAGCTTTGAAGGATGGCTTTGTCATTATTTCAATAATGGAACAATGTGAAAGTATTGTGTACAATGTCATGTGTGTATATGTGTGTGTGTATTCTGTTTTGTAGTTATAATGTTTTGAGCCAAGGGAAACTTCATTTTGGTTATCTGAGAATATTCAGACAAAACATTCTCATTTGGCTTTTTTATTGGGAACAATACTAAATACATACTCATTTGTTTTGGACTGGACTGGATCCATGGTCATTGATGCTGAAAGAAAAACAAATATTCATCTTGAGGTATTGCTGATGATCATATTAAGGCTTTGTTTTCTCTTGGAAGCTAGCTGGGCAATTTTGTGCAAGTTGCACCACTTCTCTCTGCCTCAATTTTTATTTTATTTTTATTTATTTGTTTGTTTGTTTGTTTGTTTATTGCTGAGGCAATTGGGGTTAGGTGACTTGCCTAGGGTCACACAGCTAGGAAGTGTTAAGTGTCTGAGGCCAGATTTGAACTCAGCTCTACCTGATTTCTAGTGCTCTATCCATGCACCACTTAGAGCTGCCCTTCTACCTCAATTTCTTAATCTGTAAATCCAGAAGGTCAGATTAAATGATCTTTGTTACCCCTTTCAGCTTGAAATCTAGGATCCTGAGATACTAAAGATTAGCAATGAACCTGCTGCCCTAGGGAATCGTTTACTTGTCCTTACTTTGTGGTGACAAAAAATAAATAAATAAAATAAAAATAAAAAATAAAAAAAAGACACCTTTAGGAATCACTAGGGAAGTAAAAAATATTTGAGGCCCTGGGGTCAACGTCTGGGTTTCCTGCTTCTGGAAAACTTTGGGCTTCTTTCACCCTGAAAAAAAAAAACAAAACACAGGACCAATGATTTAAATACATAGGATCATGTATTAGAAGGAACTTTGGTTAGGGTGTAATCTGTTCCTTTCATATTATAACTGAGGAAACTGAGTCAGAGAGAGAGAAAGTGGAATGTTTAAGGTCAGAGAGGGTGTAAATGACAGAGCCAGGTCTGAAGCCAGGTTGTCATCCTCTAAAGCCAGCGTTTTTTCCATTGTACCAAACTACCTTCTGCTCTTTGCTTTAAGACCTCTAATAAGAAAAAACATATCATCTATTTATTTTTTCAATAAGTCAATGAATCAATAGGCATGTATTAAATACTGTGTGCCAAATATTGTGCTCAGCGCTAAGGATATAAAGAAAGCATTTATTAATTATAATATTAAGTATAACTATCACAAGCCAGGCAATAGAGAAAGAACAAAGCAAATAGGCCCTGTTTCATGTTCCCTCTAGGTTTCCTCAAGTCCTCAGTCCTCAAATAGCATGATTTGGGGGCCCTTTGCTGTTCTGTTCCTCTTCCTCCTCCTCCTCCTCTAGATGATATCTTTCTGTATATTTTATTCAGGCATTTTCTTGCGGTCATGACACCCTCCACCAATATCCATCCCAGCTCCTGTGTGACTGAGAAGGACTTTGCTAGTTAGGAGACTAAGAAATGCATCACCTTTAACCCATTTTTGATGAACCTTTCTACACTTAACCAGGTTGGTCTTCAGACAGAAGATATTCAATCTGACACTAGCCCCGGGCTCAAAATTTTTCTAAGATACTGCACCACATTGATGGGCCAAAGAGGGAAGAAAAGCAGATTTGATAACTAAGAATCCTTGGTAAATACTGGCTTTTTATGGTAGAAGAATCATTAATCAAGTTGGAAAGCTTTAAATAATTTTAAATCATGTCAAAAGAATGACTTCCTGTAATGGTGAGCTCAGGAAACTATGTCTTCCAAATTGTTCCTGTATTTGAAAATTCTTTCCTCAGGGAAAAAAAAAAAAAAAAAAAAAAGACACCGATGAGTATGTGTGCCCAAATAATTGTTTCAGCCATGTGCTTTGACTATGAAAATGTCTAACAAAAGTGTAAGTGATTTCCCTGGACTGATGTATTTATATTGGTTTTATTGGTTATCAGAGCCTAAGGCTATTAAATTCCACATTGAATTCAGCTGTCACAAAAGTGGTTGTCTGAGGATGTGTCCTTGTTTTCCCAGGTTTTCATTTTTATTTCGTAATCCCAACTGGGTATGAGTGATCCCAGAGTATGGTATTTCTCACACTGTCCAACATGATGTCTTCACATCACACAAGAGTCCACATCAGCACTAAAGACGTTTCGCACAAATGTTAAGTATGAAATATTTCAGAACCAAAATATTGATTTGTGACAATTTTTTCATCAGTTTTTTCCTCTCTTGCTAAAAAATTCCTCTTCCTTCTCATCTCTTCCTCCAATATTCTTCTTGTTCTGAAAAAGCTTTCTATTTAGGACCCACAGATCCCTATGCGGTAGAAATTCATGAATGTGTAGGTGAAAATAAATTTCTCCCCACTAATCTCTAACTGAACTTGGCATTTCCTTCAAATAAAAAGTAAAAAGAAAAAACTTGCATTATTCTGAAAAAAAAATTCACAGGCTTCACTACATGGACAAGAGTATCTCCATCTCTCCATTCCTATATTCACTTACTTATCCCCCTTGTAGAGTTGAGGAAACCAAATTTGAGAAAAGTTAGATATCTTAACCCAGGGTCATTCAGCAATAATAAGTGACTGAGGCAAGATCTAAATTCAATTCTTCTTGACTTTAAATTCATCACTTAATCAGCCTTACAACTTACTACATACCATATATCTGTTGAGGAGATTTTCTTGGAAATAAAGGATTGGACCCAATGACCACTGCGCTTCCTCCTAACAATGAAATACTCTTTTCCTGAACAGTATATTTCTGAATCTGTTTTGACTTCTGTACCTAAATACACTAGTGGCCCCCCAAAAAACTTTAAACACCTTAAGAAGTATACAGACTGTTAAAGGTGAGCAACAATTTTGATAATAGCCATGTTTGGTATCCCTTCACCACCAAGATTTGGGCAAAGGGCCCTTGTTATTTCATGATTATTGTTATTTATTGCTTTGGTTATTAAGGGCTTTGAGCTGTTATGATTTGAATAACTTTTAACTGTAGAGGATAAAATCATTAAACAGGCACCTATTAAATCTTTACCACCATAGGATGAAGGCCTCATCATGGCTTGCAGGTGACTGAGCTGCCCAGAGTTTAGCTGTATGACTTGTTTTCTCCCATCAGCCTAGAAAGGCTTTGACAACAGGCCAAAGGTAGAGACATTTCTCTACTATTCAAGCACCAGGCTGGTTAACCACATAGAAGTAGAGGACTAGCTTCAGGATGATCTTCAGCCCCGGGAAATCAATAAGTGGAATATTCACACTGAGCAATTCGCAGGTCCCTGAATTATTGAATTTGAATGAGACACACAGCTTAGATCTTAACCAATGCTTGCTCAGTGGGTTCACCTATGATTTAATGCATGAATTGTCATAGGCAGAAATGCATTCACCAAGCAAAACAAGTCCTCAGACAAGCCCTGAGGAGACCTCATGGACTGGAGGGTATTTGGAATAAAAGCTTTTAAGTCAAATCTTCAAACTTAAGTACAATCAGTGGTAAGGTATACTATGGAAATCTTAGATAAAAAATGGATATACCTGTAGATTCAGTTAGGCATCTGCAGTAAATAAACATACTGATAGTTCAGTTAGAAAAGGAAAGTGGAAAAAGAGAGAAAGAGAGAGAGAGTGAATTAAAGAATTAAAGGACATATTGATACAGAAAAATAAATGAAAAATGTGAATGGATAGATAAAATAGATGTTAGAAAAATATATTACACAAAAAACAGAAAGGTCATGGAAAAATGGAAAGATCATAGAAAAAATGGGTATCTGTAGTAATGATAGCTGAGATATAGAGGTTAGAGATAAATTGAGATCTTGATATGCTACATATGAGTAAATATAGTTATACTTGTAATATGCATGTATATTATATATGTATACATATATATATACATATATACATATATGTGTTTAATTATATATATGTATATATACATATATACAGAAAAATAAATGAAAAATGTGAATAGATAGATAAAATAGATGTTAGAAAAATATATTACACAAAAAACAGAAAGGTCATGGAAAAATGGAAAGATATAGAAAAAATATATATACATACATATATATATATATATATATATATATATATATATATATATATATATATATATATATATATATAATTAAACACAAGCACAAATTCATGGAACGAAACAAAGTCCAGAAAAAATGTATGACATCTAAAGTGTTCGATGTATGAAATATTCTAGAGGTTTAAGAGTCCCTTAGTCAAGATAGATTCTTGGAATAACTTGTGTATTCAGCCTGTAGGCACAGTTATAGGAAGATAGAGCCACTGTTTTCAAATATTTAAGGGTTGCTATTTGGAGGAATGATTAGGCTTGTTCCACTTGACCATAGGATTCAAAACCAGGAGGAATGGATGGAAATTATGGAAAATTCGATTTGGAAATCAGTGGAAGTAAATCTTCCCAACAACTAGAGCAGGCAAACTATGAAATAGTCTTAGGTGATGATTTCCCTGTCATTAGAAGTCTTCAAAAAAGAAGTTAGCAATGATTTTTCTCAAAGATATAGAGAACCTTCTCTTAAGCAATGTTTAACTAGTAAACTGATGTGCAAGTGAGTTTTAGGGTTCCAGGTAGAGGGATAATCAGTGCAGTCCCAATGGTTTCTGCCATTTTGAGATCAAGCACTTCTACTTGTTACGGAAAAAAATAATAGATTCAAAGCAGCAAATTTCATTTAGCTTATCAGAAATTCTTGTTTTAGACTTTACAACAGTGATACTCCTGGGAGAGAGTAATCCAACCCCATTGAAGCAAGCTTATTTGAAATAGTCTGTTCATGGCAAGATTAGACTCATCATCATTCCCTCTAAAAACAGACTTCTGGCTACACTGATTTGCACAGCCCAAGTTAGCACCTGAGGGAGAAGAAATCCTACAGGAAAAGGATCCAAGCTTTAGTTCTTCTTTGGGTAGAATTCCATTCCAACTTTTCAATTTAGGGAGCCCCTGCTCTTTCATCTTCATTCCCCTCCTTTTTTTTTCTATTTAATTGTCTTCATCCAAAGTCTGGCATAGAACCTTCATACACTATAAGTGGATTATATCCCTTGGGGTCAGTAAGTATTTAATTTTTATGGAAATACACATAAATTATTTGATCTTTGTGGGATACACATATAAAAGCCAAAGATAAATCAGCTCCTGCCTTCAGGGAGCTTGGAATCTACTGAGTTGGCCAGTACTTGGTCACAATTAAACACAATATATTTTAAAGAGGCAATAAATATAACAACTATAGCAATAACATCATCTTCCTGAAGAAAGCTCATGCTACTCTAATTCTGTCTTCTGGGACCAAACAAAGTGAGTGTAGATAAGTAGAGATAAATGATAGACGACTAAGTAAATAGATAGATCAGGAACATATATTTTAACAGCCTTTCAAATATATGAGCATGATTCTTCTCTTTCTCCTAACTTCTTTCAAGTGTTTTTTTAGAATAATACTTCCCCTTCCCCCACCAGTTTCATCAACAGATTGATGTACTTCACCATCCTGGTTGCCTTTCTTTGAATTCTTTCCAGATTTTTTACTGCCTTTTAAAAAATATGGTCCTCAGAACTTGCTACAGCCTAAAATACATTTCTTATGAGAACAGACAAAACCAAATCCAACCAAACCAAAAAAGTAACAAAAATCAGAACCATCATCTTCTTATTCCTGCATCCTGTGTCTCTCAAAGAAGCATAAAGTGGACTATTTTTTAAAATCTATATCATAGTATAGATTCATGTTGAGCTTTCAGTCCACCAAAGCCACAGTTTCTTTTTTTCAGATGAATGGTGTCTAACCATACCTCCAACATCTTGTACTTATCTCATAAAAAGTTCAAATGGAATGGAATGACTTTATATTTGTCTGAAATAAACGTCATCTTTTGGGGGAAGGCCCCTGTCCCTGAGCTTGAAGATCAATTTTGTTTCAAAATATCAAAGATAATTTTCAACATACAACCTTACAAAATCTTTTATTCTGATTTTTTTCTTCCTCCCTTCCTCCCATTTCTCTGCTAGACAGCAAATAATCCAATATATGTTAAACATGTGCAATTCTCCCATAAATATTTCCACAATTATCATGCTGCACAAGAAAAATCAGATCAAAAGGGAAAGAAATGAGAAAGAAAACAAAAAAAAATTAAGCAAAGAACAAAAAAAGGAAAAATATTATGTTGTCATCCACATTCAATCCCCACAGTGCTCTCTCTGAGTGCAGATAATCTCCATCATGTCTATTTGAATTGGCCTGATGTATTAGTGTCCCAGTTTTCCTAAATCGCCTCCAACATTAAAAACAAAATCATTATCATTATCTTTATCTTTTCCTATCATCTTAATTAATCTTAGTGTTAGCTTAGAGTTGTCTTAATTTATATTTCTCTGATCAATAGTGTCAATCCAAGTATTGATGAACAATGGTCCAATGAGGGCAATGCCTCTGTGGTTGTAGATAGACTTATTAGTAAGTCTTTTATTACATCAAGCCACGGTTCCTCCTCCTTCCATATCTGGCCAGGCAGAAGAATTCTAATCACATGACAGGATTTCAAATTCTTGAAGATAGTCATCATGTTTTTCTGCTTTTATTATACATGTTAGATCATAGGTTTCTAAAATGTGACGGTGATCCTGACCCCCCGGTCTCAGGCTATCTCCTCACTGCTCTTGTGTCAATCTGATTAAATGTTAATGATTTTTTTTAAACTTCCATTTACATTTTCAGTGAAGTAAAAAAAAAAAGGAATTATTGTTAAATGTATTGGTTGTGTGAAAACTAATAGCAGATCAGATGTTAATTGACAAAACACAGCCAGCATTTGACATGAAATCCATAAACCTCTCTGCTGAATGAGTGACAGCCTGGTCCAAAGGATATAATATTTCCCCTGGAACCAAAAAGTCCTAAAGTCAAGATCTACCCCCTGGTATATGCTGGCTATATGACCCTGGGCAAGGCACTTAACCTCTAGTGCTCTAGACAACTTCCTTTATACCTATAACTAGAATGTACTCCCTTCTCCCTAATCAACTAAGAGGTGCAATGGATGGAACTCTGGACTCAGGAATACAATGGATCAGACCTGGAGTCAAAATGGTCTCATTTCAAATCCATCCTCAGACCATTCTTAGTTGTGTGACTCTGACCTGGTCACTTAAACTCTGTCTACCTCAGTTTCCTAAATGGAAAAAAAAATAGACCTTTCATAATAACTGCTTTCTAGCATTGCCACTTCTCTAGGAGCTTTTTCTGATCCAATCTACTGAGTGGTATTTATTAGTCACCTATTGGATAGCAGACAAAATTCTGGACTTACAAAGGCAATATTTTCTCGTCTATATTCAGCTTATGTTTCTGTCCCTCTTGTATGTTGTATGTTTCTGTCCCTCTACCTCTTGACATCTCTCACTATTTTGAAGCATCCATTAAATGCAATTTTCTGCTGGAGGACTTCCCAATTCTACTTCCAATGACCTGAGGCTTCCTTTCTTGGGCCTTCCTATTCTGTCCCTGTTTTTAAGTATACCTATTTATATAGGGATTCTCACCCCCATTAGGATATATGCTTTTTGAACATAAAACATTTCCTGTTTGTTTTTTCTTTAACACATTATCTGGCTTACAGTAGATGTTTAATAAATTCTTATTAATTGGTTGACTTTCCGCAGTAACCATTTACTGCTTCCTGGGCCAGGGAACTGATGCAGAAGGGAGCATCAAAGATCTTTGATCTGTTCAGCCAGAGGCCTTCATAAAGAGAAGGGCTACTTTAGGAAAGGAAGGAATATTTGAGCCCCAATTAGAATAGGACCATTTGTAAGAATCCTCCCCCATCATTCCACCTCCTGCCCCTCTGTTGGCAACAGGCCATTTGTAGAAACTTTGAAATCAGCATGGTTTCATTTGCAGATTAAATCAGCAGTGTGGGTCTTGTTCTCCATCTTCCCCACCCCCCTACCACACACACTCCCACTCCCACTCCAGAAATCTGACAAAGCTCCCACCTTTGTCCATTTGAAAGCTATAACTGGATCATTAGGAGAAGTTTCTGCAAAGTTTTTAGTTAGGCTTTATTACCAATCAGCCTTAATTACTGGTTGGGGGTGGGGAGTGGAGGGTAAGGTGGCTTTCAGGAAATAGTAAGGACATGGCAATAATGAGAGCCTATGTACAGTACTCTCTCTAGACACCTCCAGTGCCTGTCAAAGACATTGGAAACATCCAAGGAAAAGGCCATGTGTTCATAAGGAGAAACATTCAGGGTCCTGCTGGGGCTACAGACCATGGTATACCATCTGTACTTGATGGCACTGAGGAAACCGATTATGTTTGGACCTCTCTTTTGGAGCAGATGGGTTCATTAAATTTAATAGCCTCCAGGGCCTTCAGAAACAGTGTTAAAACATGTGGAACATGCTGAGACACTTCACTTCTCACCCTGCACTCATTAGGGCTCTGGCAAGGCTGCAGGGCTCAACTTCCACCCAAACATGTGACTGGGATGATGATTGGTACTCTTAAAGTGGGAGGTGAAGAGGGAAAATGGGATGAGGGCTTGAATTGATGGGCGACCCCTTGGCAAGGAACATCCCCTTCTATTGACTTCCAAATCACTCTCCATCAGAGATTGCTATCTGAGGTCATACAGCTGTTTGGGAAGGAGAACTCAGCACAGACCATCAGCATCACTAGAAAAGTAATGGATCACTAGCTCCTAAAGTAGAATTCACTCAAACACCATTTGAAGGACCATAGACGTAGAGATCAAAAGAACTTTGGAAGCATCTAATCTTTACTTCACAAACTGCAGAAGAATTATTTTGCCCTTCATAAATAAATGGCAGAGTAGAATAGGGATTCAGGTTCTATGATTATCAGTGATTATCAATTCAGCATTCCTTCTTTTGAGCCACATTTTCTCTCAAAATTCAATTATAAACCACTTGTCAAATGCCTCCAATATAACATCCTCTGAAAGAGACAAAAACAAAATAGTTTACACTTTCCATTGCATACCTAGAGAAATAGATGATAATTTGAAAGGGGAAAGAGTTCTAACAGTTAAGGGTATAGGAAATGTTACACTGAGAAGAGAAGGATTTTGAAAGAAAATGAAGATGCTGAGAAGCAGAGTACATTCTAGATATGCAAATATCTGGAAAATGGAAATGGAGAATGAAGCTTAAAAAAGGACAGTAGAGCAATGTAAATGGATGGAGTAATATAAAAGAATATAAGAAATTAATTTGGGAGTCAGATCATGGGAGTGACTTAGAAAAATTATTTGAGCCATCCTGTAGATTGATTTTTAGAGATGGAGAGAATGGAGAGTCAAACTTCCAATCAGGAAGCTCTTATTTTAGTAAAAGTAAAAGATTATGAAGGTCTGGAATTGGAGAAAATTGGTTTATAATTGAATTTTGAGAGAAAATATGGCTCAAAAGAAGGAATACTGAATTGATAATCATAGAATCTGAATCCCTACTCCACTCTGCCTGGTAGCCACCAGGTCAAGGTAGAAAAACGTGTGTGTGTGTGTGTGTGTGTGTGTGTGTGTGTGTGTGTGTGTGTGTTGAAGGGTTCAAGTGGGGGATAAAAAATCAATAAGCTATCAATTGACTCATATGGGTAGGGCAGGGGGGGAGAGATAGAGAGGAAAAAGTCAGAGTCAATCTCAGATTATGAAGTGGGGTGCTTTGGGCTGATAGTATCCTCAAAAACACAAAATATATATAAAATATAAATATATAAATATAAAAAAAATGAAAAGAGGGGATAGGTTTAGTAAGATGCTTTCTATCTTAAATGGCTTAAACAATTGAAATTTGAGATGATTGTGTGTGAACATGGTCTGGATAAAATACAAAACAGAATATGAAAGGATTTTTTAAACATTCTGTGATTTTTTTTGTACATGCACCTGTTCCTCAGTCCCTTACTGAAGCTAATCAAGAACAATGAGTATTTAAAGCCTGATTTGCTATAGTTCTTCTCCCAAGGTACCATCCTTGTCTAGGATCCTCAATGTTTCAGAAATGTCTCCTAGATTTTTATATGTGCTACATATGATCAACATTTTGCCTTTAGTCAAATAGTGTCCTATATATTATCTGTGGGGATTGAGTGTCCAGATTTATTACACCCATCCATTAAGTCACATGCGTATAATGGTTACCACCTAGCAACTGTCTGCTTGCATTAGGGAGGTTGATGTGGGGCAGAAATTCATCAAATCAAAAATCCATCAGGATCAGAAGCAGAGATGAAAAACAGAAGTCAGAATTGCTAAAGTGCTGACAGCTAGGGCAGGCAAAGGGATGAGTAGGAATGGATGCTTCTGTGGGAGAAGGGTAAAGGGATATTTAAGAATGTGGCTGGGAAGAGTCGAAAGGATGAGCTAGGTTGGAAAATGCCAAGGAAACCATTCAATTGAGAGGACTCGGGATTATTAAGGAAATGACAGTTTGTCATTCTCAACACATGTATTACCAGTAGTATCTGTTTTTTAAAATGTACTGAATAACCAGGCACAAATCATCCCCTCACTGATCTTCCAGCTCACCTGAGCCATAGTTGCACACAATGTAGCTATAGAATCCCCTTTGTTTTTTCTCTATAAATTAAGGGAAGTATTTTGCCATGACCATTCAATATCACATAAGCTACTCTTTTGGGGGGTGCTTTGCAGATTATACAAGAGACTCAAATTCAAGCATTTGATGACACTAAGAATGAGTTATATTTTGAATTACCTGTGGGTGGTCTTAAAAGTGAGCCTGAGTTAAAATTGTACACATCTACTGCCAAGACTTAAGTCCACCTCTCATTAATTGTTAAGCATATAAACCTCAAGAAGTTCCCAAGCTTTCTCTTTGATCATTGAATCCTTTTTGTCAATCATTTACTGGCTATGATTGATAAAATTGAGTATCCTTTTTTTTTTTTTTCATAGAAACAAAATATCATGAGTCACTTCGTTATGTTTTACTAAACATCTATGTAAACTACATTAATAGGCTTTCTCTGATCAAAATTAAATGGTAACCCTGTCAGAAAGAAAGAAAGAAAGAAAGAAAGAAAGAAAGAAAGAAAGAAAGAAAGAAAGAAAGAAAGAAAGAAAGAAAGAAAGAGAGAGAGAAAGAAAGAGAGAGAGAGAGAAAGAAAGAGAGAGAGAGAAAGAAAGAGAGAGAGAGAAGAAAGAAAGAGAGAGAGAGAAAGAAAAGAAAGAGAGAGAGAAAGAAAGAAAGAGAGAGAGAGAAAGAAAGAGAGAGAGAGAAAGAAAGAGAGAGAGAGAAAGAAAGAAAGAGAGAGAGAAAGAAAGAAAGAAAGAGAAAGAAAGAAAGAGAGAGAGAGAAAGAAAGAGAGAGAGAAAGAAAGAGAGAGAGAGAAAGAAAGAGAGAGAGAGAGAAAGAAAGAGAGAGAGAAAGAAAGAAAGAGAGAGAGAAAGAAAGAAAGAAAGAGAAAGAAAGAAAGAGAGAGAGAGAAAGAAGAGAGAGAGAAAGAAAGAGAGAGAGAGAAAGAAAGAGAGAGAGAGAGAAAGAAGAGAGAGAGAGAAAGAAAGAAAGAGAGAGAGAGAAAGAAAGAGAGAGAGAGAAAGAAAGAAAGAGAGAGAGAGAGAAAGAAAGAGAGAGAGAGAAAGAAAGAAAGAGAGAGAGAGAAAGAAAAGAAAGAGAGAGAGAAAGAAAGAAAGAGAGAGAGAGAGAAAGAAAGAGAAAGAGAGAGGAGAAAGAAAGAAAGAAAGAGAAAGAGAGAGAGAAAGAAAGAAAGAGAGAAGAAAAGAAAGAAAGAGAGAAAGAAAGAAAAAGGAAGGAAGGAAGGAAGG